>NW_025199395.1:0-4104 GCF_004010195.1 Chiloscyllium plagiosum
GTGCTGAAAAATTGACAATTTTGCATGCAGTTTGAAAAAAATAACTAGTATAGCAGCACAGTAAATGAAACTTCTCACCAGCATTAATGGAATTAAAACCAACTGGAGTAGTTTGTTTGCAGGCAAAGGGATCTCTGGCAACAGGGAGGTCTTTACAAGTGAGATAGCTGGAGTTCAAGGTCAAAATGTTCCTATGACGGTGAAGGGCAAGGTTGACAGGAATAGGTAACCCTGGATGACAAGAGATAATGAGGCTTTGACCAGAAAAAGGTAGGCGGTATGGCTCAGGTACAGACAGTGGGAACAAGGGAATCCCTGAAAGTATATAAGGGATATAGGAGTTTACTGAAGAAGGAAATCAGGAGGGTGAAAATGGAGCATGATATAGCCTTGGCTGAGAAGATTCAGATCAATTCAAAGAGGTTCTTTAAGTATATTAAAGTAAAAAAGAATATTGAGAGGAGACAGAGACTGTGTGCGTGTGTTCCTCTGTAGTACTTGCATGTCTGTGTGCGTGCACTTTTCTGTACATGCGTGGATGTCTGTGTGCGTGTGTTTCTCTGTCTGTGCATTATTGTCTGTGATTGTGTGTCCACACACGTGGATGTCTGTGTGGGTGTGTTTCTCTGTACATCCGTGGATGTTTGTGTGCGTACGTTTTCCTGTATGTGCTTGGATGTCTGTGTGCGTGTGTATCTCTGTCCGTGCATGCATGTCTGTGTGCGAGTGTTTCTCTGTACGTGCGTGGATGTTTGTGTGCATGCATTTTCCTGTACGTGTGTGGATGTCTGTGTGCGTGTGTTTCTCTGTACGTGCGTGGATATCTGTGTGCAAGTGTTTCTCTCTACGTGCGTGGATGTCTGTGTGCGTCTGTTTCTCTGTACGTGAGTGCATATCTGTGTGCGTGTGTTTCTCTATACATGCATGGATGTCTGTGTGCGTGTGTTTCTCTGTTCGTGCGTGCATGTCTGTGTGCGTGTGTTTCTCTGTACGTGCGTGGAGGTCTGTGTGCGAGTGTTTCTCTGTACGTGCGTGGATGTCTGTGTGCTTGTGTATCTCTGTACATGCATGGATGTCTGTGTGCGTGTGTTTCTCTGTTCGTGCGTGCATGTCTGTGTGCATGTGTTTCTCTGTACGTGCGTGGTTGTCTGTGTGCGTGTGTTTCTCTGTACGTGGGTGGATGTCTGTGTGCGTGTGTTTCTCTGTACAATCATGCACTTTCCTGTATGTGCGTGTGTTTCTCTGTACGTGCGTGGATGTCTGTGTGCGTGCGTTTTTCCTGTACGTGCGTGGATGTCTGTGTGCTTGTGTATCTCTGTACATGCGTGGATGTCTGTGTGAGTGTGTTCCTCTGTAGTACTTGATGTCTGTGTGCGTGCACTTTTCTGTATGTACGTGCATGCCTGTGTGCGTTTGTTTCTCTGTCCGTGCATGCATGTCTGTGTGGATGTTTGTGTGCGTGCATTTTCCTGTACGTGCGTGGATGTCTGTGTGCGTGTGTTTCTCTGTCCGTGCATGCATGTCGATGTGCGTGGTTTCTCTGTACGTGCGTGGATGTTTGTGTGTGTGCGTTTTCCTGTACGTGCGTGGATGTCTGTGTGCAAGTGTTTCTCTGTACGTGTGTGGATGTCTGTGCATGCGTTTTCCTGTACATGCGTGGATGTCTGTGTGCGTCTGTTTCTCTGTAAGTGCGTGCATGTCTATATGTGTGTGATTCTCTGTACGTGCATGGATGTCTGTGTGCATGTGTTTCTCTGTACATGCATGCATGTCTGTGTGCGTGTGTTTCTCTGTATGTGCGTGCATGTGTTTCTCTGTCTGTGCATGCATGTCTGTGTGCGTGTGTTTCTCTGTACGTGCGTGGATGTCTGTGTGCGTTTGTTTCTCTGTACGTGTGCGGATGTCTGTGTGCGTTTGTTTCTCTGTACGTGCGTGGATGTTTGTGTGCGTGCGTTTTCGTGTACGTGCGTGGATGTCTGTGTGCGTTTGTTTCTCTGTACGTGTGTGGATGTCTGTGTGTGTGAGTTTCTCTGTACGTGCATGCATGTCTGTATGCAAGTGTTTCTCTCTACGTCGTGGATGTCTGTGTGCGTCTGTTTCTCTGTACGTGCGTGCATGTCTGTGTGCATGTGTTTCTCTGTACATGTGTGGATGTCAGTGTGCGTGTGTTTCTCTGTACGTGCATGCATGTCTGTGTGCGTGTGTTTCTCTGTCCTTGCATGCATGTCTGTGTGCGCGTGTTTCTCTGTACATGCGTGGATGTCTGTGTGCGTGTGTTTCTCTGTATGTGTGTGGATGTCTGTGTGCGTTTGTTTCTCTGTACGTGTGTGGATGTCTGTATGCGTTTGTTTCTCTGTACGTGTGTGGATGTCTGTGTGCGTTTGTTTCTCTGTACGTGTGTGGATGTCTGTATGCATTTGTTTCTCTGTACGTGTGTGGATGTCTGTGTGCGTTTGTTTCTCTGTACGTGCGTGGATGTCTCTGTGCACGTGTTTCTCTGTACATGCATGCATGTCCGTGTGCGCGTATTTCTCTGTACGTCCGTGGATGTCTGTATGTGTGTGTTTCTCTGTACGTGCGTGGATATCTGTATATGTATGGTTCTCTGTACGTGCGTGGATGTATGTGTGCGTGTGTTTCTCTGTATGTGTGTGGATGTCTGTATATGTGTGTTTCTCTGTACGTGCATGCATGTCTGTTTGCGCGTGTTTCTCTGTACATGCGTGGAGGTCTGTATGTGTGTGTTTCTCTGTACATGCATGGATGTCTGTGTGCGTATGTTTCTCTGTCTGCGCATGCATGTCTGTGTGCACATGTTTCTTTGTACGTGCATGCATGTCTGTGTGCGTGTGTTTCACTGTACGTGCATGGATGTCTGTGTGCGTGTGTTTCTCTGTACGTGCATGGATGTCTGTGTGCGTGTGTTTCTCTGTACGTGCGTGAATGTCTGTGTGCGTGTGTTTCTCTGTGCGTGCATGGATGTCTGTGTACGTGTATATCTCTGTACATGCATGCATGTCTGTGTGCGTGTGTTTCTCTGTACGTGCGTGGATGTCTGTGTGCATGCACTTTTCTGTATGTGCGTGGATGTCTGTGTGCGAGTGTCTGTCTGTACATGCGTGGATGTCTGTGTGCGTGTGTTCCTCTGTAGTACTTGGATATCTGTGTGCGAGCTTTTTCCATATGTGCGTGGATGTCTGTATGCGTGTGTTTCTCTCTACGTATGTGGATGCCTGTGTGCGTTTGTTTCTCTGTACGTGCGTGGATGTTTGTATGTGTGTGTTTCTCTGTACGTGTGTGGATGGCTGTGTGCGTTTGTTTCTCTGTACGTGCGTGCATGTCTGTGTGTGTGTGTTTCTCTGTACGTGCGTGGATGTCTGTGTGCATGTGTTACTCTGTACGTGCGTGGACGTCTGTCTGCGGGTGTTTCTCTGTACGTGCGTGGATGTCTGTGTGCGTGTATTTCACTGTACATGCATGCATGTCTGTGTGCATGCGTTTCTCTGTATGTGCATGGATGTCTGTGTGCGTGCACTTTCCTGTATCTGCGTGGATATCTGTGTGTGTGTGTCTCTCTGTACATGCGTGGATGTCTATGTGCATGTGTTTCTCTGTAGTACTTGGATGTCTGTGTGCGTGCATTTTTCTCTCCGTGCGTGGATGTCTGTGTGCGTGTGTTTCTCTCTATGTACGTGAATGCCTGTGTGCGTTTGTTTCTCTGTATGTGCATGCATGTCTGTGTGCGAGTGTTTCTCTGTATGTGCGTGGAAGTCTGTGTGCGTGTGTTTCACTGTACGTGCGTGGATGTCTGTGTGCGTGCGCTTTCCTGTACGTGTGTGGATGTCTGTGTGCGTGTATTTCTCTGTACATGCGTGGATGTCTGTGTGCGTGCGCTTTCCTGTACTTGTGTGGATGTCTGTGTGCGTGTATCTCTCTGTACATGCGTGGAGGACTGTGTGCATGTGTTCCTCTGTAGTGCATGGATGTCTGTGTGCGTGCATTATTCTGTATGTGCGTGGATGTCTCTGTGCGTGTGTTTCTCTCTATGATTATGGAATACTGTGTGCTTGTGTTTGTCTGTACATGCATGCATGTCTGTGTGCG
>NW_025199395.1:5062-6000 GCF_004010195.1 Chiloscyllium plagiosum
GTGTGTTTCTCTGTACATGCGTGAATGTCTGTGTGCATGTGTTTCTCTGTACATGCGTGGATGTCTGTGTGCGTGTGTTTCTCTGTACGTGCGTGGATGTCTGTGTTCGTGTGTTTTTCTGTACGTGCGTGGATGTCTGTGTGCGTGTGTTTTCTGTAAGTGCATGCATGTCTGTGTGCGTGTGTTTCTCTATGTGCATGCATGTCTGTGTGCGTGTGTTTCTCTGTACATGCGTACATGTCTGTGTGTGTGTTTCTCTGTACGTGCGTGGATGTCTGTGTGCGTGTGTTTCTCTGTATATGCATGCATGTCTGTGAGCGTGTGTGTTTATGTGTGAGGCTGCTGGCTCCTCTCCTTTGAAAGTCAGCAGCAAACTCCTATTGTGGCTACAATCTGGATTTTGGATTTGCTACTGAGCAACCATCCCCTGCCTCTTGGCTGAGCTCAGCATGGCCAACCAGGCACTGAGTTGACCATAGGCTCAATTAGCCCAGCTACGTTTGAATACTGGGTTGTGCAGTGGCAGGTCAAGATCCACAAAATAATCCAGGTACCAATTCCCAAATCCAGATTGAAAAATCAAAACCCTCATGACTCCACCTTCTGATTGTTCGTTCTTCCAACACCTACTGGCCTAAAGTCACCATTTATCATCCTGATCCTATTCCCTGTGCCAAACCTGGGATGGCAGCAACAGCCCTTTTGCTATCAGCCTTGGGGAGAGCTGAGAAAAAGGCCAATGCTGTGATGCCAAGCAGAGGAATTAAGAAATTGGTGTGGGATACATAGGCCAACAGCGTTCTGCAAAAATGGGAAAAACAGTTTACTTTAAGCAAAGTATTAACAGCACCGTTTCTGCTTCAGTTCTGTTGGCATCACAGACTAATATGTGTTTTCCGCCAACATTGTGTCAACCAGTGGGTTAGAGGCAGGAACCA
>NW_025199396.1:0-1473 GCF_004010195.1 Chiloscyllium plagiosum
CTGCTCGAGAACACCCTTCCCAGAATGTTTCACGGTGATGCTGCTGCAGGACTCTCTTCCCAGACTGTATAACTGTGATGCTGCTCCACGACACTCTTCACAGACTGTTTCACTGTCGTGCAGCTCCAGGACACCATTCCCAGACTGTTTCACATTGATGTTACTTCAGGGCACTGTTTCCAGACTGTTTCACTGTGATACTGCTCCAGGGCACTCATCCCAGACTGTTTCACTGTAATGCTGCTCCAGGAAAACTTTCCCAGACTGTTTCACTGTGATGCTGCTCCAGGACACCCTTCCCAGACTGTTTCACTGTGATGTTGCTCCAGGACACCCTTTCCAGACTGTTTCAATGTGAAACTGCTCCAGTATACACATCCCGGACTGTTTCACTGTTATTCTTGTCCAAGACTCTCTTTCCAGACTGTTTCACATTGATGCTGCTCCAGGGCACTGTTTCCAGACTGTTTCACTGTGATGCTGCTCCAGGACACCCTTCCCAGACTGATTCACTGTGATGTTGCTCCAGAACACTTTTCCCAGACTGTTTCACTGTGACACTGCTCCAGAACACCCTTCCCAGATTGTTTCAATGTGATGTTGCTCCAGCGCACCCTTCCCAGACTGGTTCACTGTGATACTGCTCCAGTATACACATCCCAGAGTGTATCACTGTGATGCTGCTCCACGACAAACTTCCCAGACTGTTTCACATTGATGCTACTCCAGGGCACAGTTTCCAGACTGTTTCACTGTAATGCTGCTCCAGGACACCCTTCCCAGACTGTTTCACTGTGATGCTGCTCCAGGACAACATTCCCAGACTGGTTCACTGTGATATTGCTCTAGAACACCCTTCCCAGACTGTTTCACAGTGATGCTGCTCCAGGACTCCCTTCCCAGAATGTTTCACTGTGTTGCTGCTCCAGGACACCCTTCCCAGACTGTTTCACTGTGATGTTGCTCCAGAACACTTTTCCCAGACTGTTTCACTGTGACACTGCTCCAGAACACCCATCCCAGATTGTTTCACTGAAATGCTACTCCAGGACAACCTTCCCAGGCTGTTTCACTGTGATGCTGCTCCAGGACACCCTTCCCAGACTGATTCACTGTGATGTTGCTCCAGAACACTTTTCCCAGACTGTTTCACTGTGACACTGCTCCAGAACACCCATCCCAGATTGTTTCACTGAAATGCTACTCCAGGACAACCTTCCCAGGCTGTTTCACTGTGATGCTGCTCCAGGACACCCTTCCCAGACTGATTCACTGTGATGTTGCTCCAGAACACTTTTCCCAGACTGTTTCACTGTGACACTGCTCCAGAACACCCTTCCCAGATTGTTTCAATGTGATGTTGCTCCAGCGCACCCTTCCCAGACTGGTTCACTGTGATACTGCTCCAGTATACACATCCCAGAGTGTATCACTGTGATGCTGCTCCACGACAAACTTCCCAGACTGTTTCAC
>NW_025199396.1:3723-6000 GCF_004010195.1 Chiloscyllium plagiosum
ATGTTGCTCCAGAACACCCTTCCCAGACTGTTTCACTGTGATGTTGCTCCAGGACACCCTTCCCAGACTGTTTCACTGTGACACTGCTCCGAAACACCCTTCCCAGATTGTTCCACTGTGATGTTGCTCCAGGACAACCTTCCCAGACTGTTTCACTGTGATGCTGCTCCTGGACACCCTTCCCAGACTGTTTCACTGTGATGTTGCTCCAGAACACTTTTCCCAGACTGTTTCACTGTGACAGTGCTCCAGAACACCCTTCCCAGACTGTTTCACTGTGATGCTGCTCCACGACAAACTTCCCAGACTGTTTCACATTGATGCTACTCCAGTGCACTGTTTCCAGACTGTTTCACAGTGATGCTGCTCCAGGGGACCCATCCGGGACTGTTTCACTGTGCTGCTACTCCAGGACACCCTTCCCAGACTGTTTCACTGTGATGCTGCTCCAGGACAACTTTCCCAGACTGTTTCACTGTGATGTTGCTCCAGAACACCCTTCCCAGACTGTTTCACAGTGATGCTGCTCCAGGACACCCTTCCCAGACTGTTTCACTGTGTTGCTGCTCCAGAACACCCTTCCCAGACTGTTCAACTGTGATGCTGCTCCAGGACACCCTTCCAAGACTGTTTCACTGAGATGCTGCTCCCGGACACCCTTCCCAGACTGTTTCATTGTGATGCTGCTCCAGGACTCTCTTCCCAGACAGTTTCACTGCTCTGAAACAACCTTCCCAGATTGTTCCACTGTGATGTTGCTCCAGGACAACATTCCCAGACTGTTTCACCGTGATGTTGCTCCAGGACACCCTTCCCAGACTGTTTCACTGTGATGCTGCTCCAGGACACCCTTCCCAGACTGTTTCACTGTGAAGCTGCTCCAGAACACACTTCCCAGACTGTTTCCCTGTGATGCTGCTCCAGAACACACTTCCCAGACTGTTTCACTGTGATGCTGCTCCACGGCACACTTCCCAGACTGTTTCACAGTAATACTGCTCCAGGACATCCTTACCACACTGGTTCATTGTGACACCGCTCCAGCACACCTTTCCCAGACTGTTTCATTTTTTTGTTGCTCCAGGACACCCTTCCCAGACTGTTTCACTGTGATGCTGCTCCAGCACACTCTTCCCAGACTGTTTATCTGTGATGCTGCTCCACGACACTCTTCCCAGATTGTTACACTGTAATGCTGCTCCAGGACACCATTCCCAGACTGTTTCACATCGATGCTACTTCAGGGCACTGTTTCCAGACTGTTTCACTGTGATGCTGCTCCTGGGCACCCATCCCAGACTTTTTCACTGTGATATTGCTCCAGGACACCCTTCCCAGACTGTTTCACTGTTATTCTTGTCCAAGACTCGCTTTCCAGACTGTTTCACTGTGATGCTGCTCCACGACAAACATCCCAGACTGTTTCACATTGATGCTACTCCCGGGCACTGTTTCCAGACTGTTTCCCAATGATACTGCTCCAGGGCACCCATCCCAGACTGTTTCACTGTGCCACTGCTCCAGTTTCCACATCCCAGACTGTTTCACTGTTATTCTGGTCAAAGACTCTCTTCCCAGACTGTTTCACAGTGATGTTGCTCCAGAACACCCTTCCCAGACTGTTTCACTGTGACACTGCTCCAGTTTCCACATCCCAGACTGTTTCACTGTTATTCTGGTCAAAGACTCTCTTTCCAGACAGTTTCACTGTGATGCTACTCCAGGGCACTGTTTCCAGACTGTTTCACTGTAATGCTGCTCCAGAACACCCTTCCCAGACTGTTTCACTGTAATGCTGCTCCAGAATACCCTTCCCAGACTGTTTCACTGTGACACTGCTCCAGTATAAATCCCAGACTGTTTCACTGTTATGCTGGTCAAAGACTCTCTTTCCAGACTGTTTCACTGTGATCCTGCTCCAGGGCACCCATCCCAGACTGTTTCACTGTAATGTTGCTCCAGGACAACTTTCCCAGACTGTTTCACTGTGACACTGCTCCAGAACACTCATCCCAGATCGTTTCACCGAAATACTACTCCAGGACAACCTTCCCAGACTGTTTCACTGTGATGCTGCTCCAGGACACCCTTCCCAAACTGTTTCACTGTGATGTTGCTCCAGCACACCCTTCCCAGGCTGTTTTACTGCTCCAGTATATACACTTTCCAGACTGTTTCACTGTTGTTCTGGTCCAATACTCTCTTTCCAGACTGTTTCACTGTGATGCTTCTCCACGACAAACTTCCCAGACGGTTTCACATTGATGCTACTCCAGG
>NW_025199397.1:0-398 GCF_004010195.1 Chiloscyllium plagiosum
CGATTAGGTCCAATTGTTCCAATAGGTTTCTCCTTAAGGAAGCGTGCAGAGTCCATGGAGAGGGCACTGATTATCAAGAATAAGAACAATATAAACTCGACAACTTCATTAAAATAGAGAATGTTAAGAGATCAGATAGAGGGAATTCAAAATGTGGCAAATGTGGAGTATGCTTACCTTTATTGGTCAGTGTTGAGTGTAGGAGTTGGGAGGTCATGTTGCGGCTGTACAGGACATTGGTTAGGCCACTTTTGGAATATTGCGTGCAATTCTGGTTTTCCTGAAACTTGAAAGGGATCAGAAAAGATTTAGAAGGATGTTGCCAGGGTTGGAGGGTTTGAGCTGTGGGGAGAGGCTGAACAGGCTGGGGCTGTTTTCCCTGGAGCGTCGGAGGCTGA
>NW_025199397.1:5039-6000 GCF_004010195.1 Chiloscyllium plagiosum
ATTTTTGAGAAGATTTGTAGCTCAGGTTGAGATTCAGGTTGTTTGCTCGCGGAGATGGCAGGTTTGTTTTCAGATGTTTCATCGCCATGCTAGGTAACATCAGGGCTGGTGTTGTGTCCCGCTTTCTATTGCTGTGTCTTGGTCTGTTGTGGCGGCTGATATCATTTCCGGTTCTTTTTCTCAGAGATTGGTAAATGAGGTCCAAATTGATGTGCTTATTGATGGGGTTCTGGTTTGAATGCCAGGCCCCTAGGAATTCCCCTGCATGTCACTTTTTAGCCTGTCCCAGGATGGATGTGTTGCTCCAGTCGAAGTGGTGTCCGTCTTTGTCTGTGTGTAAGGATATTGGTGATAGTTGGTCATGTCTTTTGGTGGCTAGCTGGTGCTCCCGTATCCTGGTGTCTAGTTTCCTACCAGTCTGTCCAATGTAGTGTTTGTTACAGTCCTTCCAGGGTATTTTGTAAATGGCTGGTACAGGGTCTTTTAGATTCATTAGTAGCTGTTTCAGTATGTTGGTAGGTTTGTGGGCTACCATGATGCCAAGGGGTCGGAGTAGTTGGGTAGTAGAGACCAAATTATGGAGCACTGATCAAAGAGAGTGAGGAAGAAAACTCTGAAGAAGCTGATTGTGTGGTGACATTAAGTAAACAGCAACCAGCACTAAACCAACAAAATCATCAAACAAGTGCACTGAGTATAGGAGTTGGAAGGTCATGTTGCAGTTGTACAAGACACAGGTTAGGTCACTTTTGGAATACTGCATTCAGTTCGGGTCTCCCTGCTATAGGAAAGATATCGTGAAACATGAAGGGTTCAGAAAAGACTTACAAGAATGTTGCCAGGTTGGAGGATTTGAGCTATAGGGAGAGGCTAAACAGACTGGGGCGCTTTCCTTGGAGCATCAGTGGCTTTGGGTTGACCTTATAGAGGTTTATAAAATCATGAGGGGCATGGATTGGGT
>NW_025199398.1:0-2802 GCF_004010195.1 Chiloscyllium plagiosum
GGTGTGGTCACTCCCCAGACACAGGATAAGGACAGCTGGGTTACTGTCAGGGGGGCGGGAAAGGGAGCGGACAGTCAGAGCAGGGATCTCCTGTGGCTGTTGCCCTCAGCAATGAGTATACCATTTTGGATACTGCTGGTGGGACAGCCTACCAAGGGAAAGCCATAGTTATCAGGTCTCTGGCACTGTGGCTCAGAAGGGAAGGGGGAAAATAGAAAAGTGCTAGAGGTAGGAGACTCAATAGTTAGATGGATTGACATGAGATTTTGTGATCAGGAACGGGACTCCTGGAAGGTAAATTGCCTCCCTGGTGCCAGGGTCGGGGATGTTGCCGATCGGGTTTACAAGATTCTGAAGGGGGAGGGTGAGCAGCCAGAAATCATGGTACATATTGGCATCAATGATGTAGCCAGGAAAGGGATTGAGGATCTGAAAAGTGACTACAGACAGTTAGGTTTTAAGCTGAAGAGCAGGACGAGTAAAATTGTGACCTCAGGTTTGCTACCGGTGCCACGCAATAGTGAGATGAGGAACAGTCAGTGAATGCAGCTTAACACATGGCTGTGAGGCTGGTGCAGGAGAGAGGGGTTCAGATACCTTGACTATTGGGATAGCTTCAGTGGAAGGAGGGACCTGTACATGAAGGATGAGTTGCACCTGAACTGGAGGGGCACAAATATCCTAGATGGGAGATTTGCTCATGTGGTTCAGGAGGGTTTAAACTAGCTTGGCAGGGGGGGAGGGAAGGGGTTCAGATACCTTGACTATTGGGATAGCTTCAGTGGAAGGAGGGACCTGTACATGAAGGATGGGTTGCACCTGAACTGGAGGGGCACAAATATCCTGGATGGGAGATTTGCTCATGTGGTTCAGGAGGGTTTAAACTAGCTTGGCAGGGGGGTGGGAATCAGAGCCGCATATCTGAGAGGGGGTCAGTAGCAGACAGGACAGTGACAGGATATATTGAATCAATCAGGAAGGCTTCTCATACGATGAAACAAAGGGATCAGTTAAAGTGTGTCTGCTTTAATGCAAGGAGTGTCCGAAAAAAGAGTGACGAACTTGGAGCATGGATTAGTACTTGGGGCTACAATGTTGTGGCCATAACAGAGACGTGGGTTTCACAGGGGCAGGAATAGTTGCTAGATGTTCCAGAGTTTAGAACGTTTAAAAAGGACAGGGAGGGTGGAAAAAGAGGAAGGGGTTTAGCATTACTAATCAGAGAGTGCATCACAGCTACAGGAACAAAGGTTGTTGAGGAAGGTTTGTCTACTGAGTCAGTATGGGTGGAAGGTAGGAACAGCAAAGGAACAGTCACCCCATCGGGGGTTTTCTACAAACCACCTAATAGCAATAGAGAGATTGAAGATCTTATAAACGAGCAGATTCTGGAAAAATGCAGACATAGCAGGGTTGCTGTTATGGGTGATTTCAACTTTCCCGATATCAACTGGAATCTTCTAAGTGCAGATGGTTTGGATGGAGCTGTTTTTGTTAGGTGTGTCCAGGAGGGTTTCCTTACTCAGCATGGAGACAGACCGATGAGGGGAGAGGCCATTTTGGATTTGGTGCTCAGCAGCAAGCCAGGACAGGTGTCAGATCTCACGGTGGACAGCACTTTGGTGAAAGTGATCACAACTGCCTCATATATAGCATAGCCTTGGAGAGTGAAAGGAGCAGTAACTGAGGGAAGATATTTAATTGGGGAAAAGGAAATTATGATGCTATCAAACAGGAGTTGGGAAGTACAGACTGGGAGCAATTGTTCCACAGAAAGGGCACAGCAGACATGTGGAGGTTATTTAAGGAGCAGTTATTGCGAGTGTCATAGAGTCATAGAGATGTACAGCATGGAAGCAGACTCTTCAGTCCAACCCATCCATGCCGACCAGATATCCCAACCCAATCTAGACCCACCTGCCAGCACCCGGCCCATATCCCTCCAAACCCTTCCTATTCATATATCCATCCAAATGCCTCTTAAATGTTGCAATTGTACCAGCCTCCACCACATCCTCTGGCAGCTCATTCCATACACGTATCACCCTCTGCGTGAAAATGTTGCTGCTTAGGTCTCTTTTATATCTTTCCCTTCTCACCCTAAACCTATACCTTCGAGTTCTGGACTCCCCGACCCCAGGGAAAAGACATTGTCTATTTATCCTATCCATGCCCCTCATAATTTTGTAAACCTCTATAAGGTCATCCGTCAACCTCTGACGCTCCAGAGAAAATAGCCCCAGCCTATTCAGCCTCTCCCTATAGCTCAAATCCTCCAACCCTGGCAACATCATTGTAAACCTTTTCAGAACCCTTTCAAGTTTCACAACATCTTTCCGATAGGAAGGAGACCAGAAATGCATGCAATATTCCAACAGTGGACTAACCAATGTCCTGTACAGCTACAACATGACCTCCCAACTCATGTACTCAATACTCTGACCAAAAAAGGAAAGCATACCAAATGCCTTCTTCACTATCCTATCTACCTGTGACTCCACTTTCAAGGAGCTATGAACCTGCACTCCAAGGTCTCTTTGTTCAGCAACACTCCCTCGGACCTTACTATTAAGTGTATAAGTCCTGCTAAGATTTGCTTTCCCAAAATGCAGCACCTCGCATTTATCTGAATTAAACTCCATCTGCCACTTCTCGGCCCACTGGCCCATCTGATCCAGATCCTATTGTAATCTGAGGTAACCCTCTTCGCTGTCCACTACACCTCCAATTTTGGTGTCATCTGCAAACTTACTAACTGTACCTCTTATGCTCACATCCAAATCATTTATGTAAATGACAAAA
>NW_025199398.1:4035-6000 GCF_004010195.1 Chiloscyllium plagiosum
AAGAACTAGGCACTTGGATACAGAACTGGCTCAATGATAGAAGACAAAGGTGGTTGTGGAGGGTTGCTTTTCAGACTGGAGGCCTGTGACAAGTGGTGTGCCACAAGGATCGATGCTGAGTCTAATGCTTTTTGTCATTCATATAAATGATTTGGATGTGAATGTAGGAGAAATGGTTAGTAATTTGCAGATGACATCAAAATTGGAGGTGTAGTGGACAGTGAAGAAGTTTACCTCAGTACTTCAGGATCTTGATCAGCTAGGCCAATGGCCCAAGGAGTGGCAGGTGCAGTTTAATTTAGATAAATGTGAGGTGCTGCGTTTTGGAAAGGCAAATCAGTGCAGGACTTGTACAGTTAATGATAAGGTCCTAGGCAGTACTGCTGAACAAAGACACCTTGGAGCGCAGGTTCATATCTCCTAGAAAATGGAGTCTCAGGTAGATAGGATAGTGAAGAAAGCGTTTAGTATACTTTCCTTTATTGTTCAGAGCACTGAGTTTAGGAGTTGGGTGGTCAAATTATAACTGTACAGGACATTGGTGAGGCCACTTTTGATATATTGCATGTAATTCTGGTCTCCCTCCTATAGGAAGAATGTTGCCAAACTTGAAAGGGTTCAGAAAAGATTTACAAGAATGTTGCCAAGGTTGCAGGATTTGAGCTACAGGGAGAGGCTGAATAGGCTGGGGCTGTTTTCCCGGGAGCATCGGAGGCTGAGGTGTTCACTTAGAGGTTTATTAAACCATGAGGGGCATGGATATGGTAAATAGGCAAGGTCCTTTCCCTGGGGTGGGGAAGTCCAAAACTAGAGGGCAGAGGTTAAGGTGAGATGGCATAGATTAAGGTGAAAGGATAAAAGGGGCCTAAGGGGCAAGTTTTCACGCAGAAGGTGGTGTGTGAATGGAATGAGCTGCCAGAGGAAGTGGCGGAGGGTAGTACAATTACAACATTTAAAAGACATCTGGATGGGTATATGAATAGGAAGACTTTAGAGGGATATGGGCCAAGTGCTGGCAAATGGGACTAGATTTATTTAGGATATCTGGTCGGCATGGACGAGTTGGACCGAATGGTCTGTTTCCATGTTGTACATCTCTATGACTCTGTGACTGGCTACCCAGAGAGTCATAATGGAATTGAAAATTGAAAGAAGAAAATAAGATAGAAAACTGAAACAGAAAAATTCATCCCAAAATGCAAATAATAATGAACTAAAATGTTGAAAGCCATTAATAAAAAACACAAGCAACAAAAGGAAGGTAAGTGTTTTAAAGAGCAATTAAATAAAATAACAAGTTAAGAAGCAAGACTTAAACCTGTTGTTTGACCATGTGACACTTGAGAACCACTCTGCAGGAGCCTTTGCATGAATGTCTGAGTGCTTATATTCTGACACTGTTCCTGCTGTAATGTATGAGCAGGAATAGATTAATTCATTTTATAATTAGCTTTTTTTAAAATGAGAATTATCTCTCCTTGTGCATGCTTTCCAATTATAACTAAATTTTGAATTGTAGATCATATTTTTGTAGGTGAGTATTAAGTGAGCCCATTGCATGGCCCAAATGTTGCTGTCCAATTAGCAACAGGAATGGTGCCCACGTGAGCATAGGTGAATGCAGAAGCCTGGGAACTGCTGTCAATGTACTATTATACAGGCTGCAGTGTTGCAGACTTTTCTGGAAAATCTGCAGATGGATCACTGAGATGATGTGAATTTAGGCTAATCACCCCTAAGCTCTCTCTAAGGACTGATAAGAAAACAGAAGAGCTAAGTTTTTAATGGCGTAGTAAGCTAAATTTGCTTTTGAACAACTTCTGACCCTGAAAAACATTAGCTGTAGCATCTCATTTCTTTTGATATAAACTTACTGCTGTAAATTTCTAATAAGTCTGTAGTACTGTCTCTGCCTTGCATTTAGTCCCATGCCTAGATCTGATTTTTATTTTGCTTCCATTTAAC
>NW_025199399.1:0-339 GCF_004010195.1 Chiloscyllium plagiosum
AGATAAACTGTAAGAGATAATGGATGTTGGTTTGCCTTTCCCCCCACTTTGGTTTATATCCCCCCCTTTTTTTCTTACCTTACTGTTTAATATTATCATGGGGGGTGGGGAAAGGGATTTGATTTTCTCCCCCCTCTTGGGGTTGTTTTCTTTTATTATTTTATATGTGGGTATGTATATGTGTGTGTATATATATATATATAAGCCGGGGGATTTGGTTAATGTTGGTGGGGGGAGGTGGTTACCTTATTCTATTTTACCTCTGTCTTTAGGAGCGGGGTTGTTTCTCCCTTGTTATTTTGTATTATTATATTTAATTATTATTTGTTGAGGTTGTAA
>NW_025199399.1:4302-6000 GCF_004010195.1 Chiloscyllium plagiosum
GCCGCCTGAGGATGATAAGCACCATGCAGTTGCTGACAAATACAAAGCTGGGAACAGAGTTCTCCGTTAATATTACCTACAAAGTGTGGTCCATTGTCCGAGCTAATGCACGCAGGTATACTGAAGCAGGGAATTATTTCCTTAAACAAAATCTTCACCACAGTCTCAGCAGTAGCGTTAGGAGGAGGGTAGGCTTCAATCCACTTCGAAAAGACATCAGCAATAAGCAAAACACATTTATAGCAACTCAACTCATTTCTACAACTCAATGAAGTCCAGTTGAAGGCCGAGATTGATAGATTCTTGTTGTCGCGAGGAATTAAGGGCTAAGGGGAGAACGCTGGTAAGTGGAGCTGAAATGCGCATCAGCCATGATTGAATGGCGGAGTGGACTCGATGGGCCGAATGGCCTTACTTCCACTCCTATGTCTTATGGTCTTATGGTCACTGTGAAACAGACTGAGAGGAGTGTGCAGTGAGTCAGTATCACTGTGTAACAGACTGGGAGGAGTGTGCAGTGAGTCAGTATCACTGAACCAGACTGGGAGGAGTGTGCAGTGAGTCAGTATCACTGTGAAACAGACTGGGAGGTGTAGTGATCAAAACAAGGTAAGCCACGTGGATTTTGTAGAATGAGTTCCCTGATTAGGGCTGTTAAGAATATGAGTGTGAACATCCTGTTCACTCTCAGTGCTAGTTCTAGATCCATGTCATGGTCCCTCCACTGGTAAATAAAGGGTAATTTGGTGACAAGTGCAGGCTTCTGTGGAATTATTTCAGTGGCAATGATACAAAAGCATGATCCTGAACAAATTTGCTCACAACAATTGTCTTTGAGTAGGGGTAAGCATTTCTGACATCATGCCTTTATCTGGGAAGAGTGACTTGGCCAATCCTGCCATCAAAGACAACGCCCTGTATGTGGAAATAATGTGTTATCTTTTTCAAGGCAAATGAGACTGGGAAAGTTGAAGCAGAACAAGTAATTCTCCTGACAGCCTGTGGATCCAAAGCTTTTTTGGTTATTAGGAGCCTAACCTTTCCTGAGACAACAGATACTAAAACTTTTCAAGAAATGATGGACCTAGTCGAGGGATATTACCACCCCAAGCCTCCTCTAATTCTTAGACATGATTGGTTTTACTCAGCAATTCAAGAACCTGAAGAATCCATATCGGGATTTTTGACAAGCTTAAGACAATTGGCAGAGGCTTGTGATTTTGGCTTAACCCTTACTGAGATGCTGAGAGACCATTTGATGTGTGGGATTAATGACGTAACCATGCAAAAACGCCTAACAGCCAAATCCTAACACGACTTCAACAGGCACTGCAACCGGCTTTCTCATTGGAAAATGCGGCAAGTGGAGCAGAGGAGTGGTAGGGTATTCCAATGAAAGCAGACACCCTTGTCAGACTGACTGAGCTTAGGGAACACCACTTGAGTGAAGGCAATTGCACAGCCTCAGTCAGGACATATCCTGAACAGAAGGTCTTGAGGTCAGCCCCACAGCAAAACACCAAAAAACACACGGGAGCCTCGGCCAAAATTTTTCAGGATCAAGGTTGGCAAGTCATTATAGTTGCTGCCAGTATACGGACTTGAGGCAGCAAAATAGTCCCACCAGACCTAAACTGAGTTATGGAACTCAAAGGCCGGTATCCAGGAGATTCTATACCCTGGAATGTCCATAGTACA
>NW_025199400.1:0-6000 GCF_004010195.1 Chiloscyllium plagiosum
CAAGTATTTTGCATCAGTATTTACTGTGGAAAAGGACATGGAAGATGCAGAATGTGGGGAAATAGATGGTGATATCTTGAAGAACATCCATGTTACAGAGGAGGAAGTGCTGGATGTCTTGAGACGCATAAAAGTGGATAAATCCCCAGGGCCTGATCAGGTGTACACTAGAACTCTGTGGGAAGCTAGCAAAGTGATTGCCAGGTCTCTTACTGAGATATTTATATCATCGATAGTCACAGGTGAGGTGCCGGAAGACTGGAGGTTGGCTAACGTAGTGCCACTGTTTAAGAAAGGTGGTAAGGATAAGCCAGGGAACTATAGACCAGTGAGCCTGATGTTGGTGGTTATTGGAGGGAATCCTGAGGGATAGGATGTACATGTATTTGGAAAGGCAAGGACTGATTAGGGATAGTCAACATGGCTTTACGCATGGGAAATCATGTCTCACAAACTTGATTGAGTTTTTTGAAGAAGTAACAAAGAGGATCCGTAAGGGCAGAGCGGTAGATGTCATCTGTATGGATTTCAGTAAGGCTTTCGACAAGATTCCCCATGGGAGACTGGTGAGCAAGATTAGATCTCATGGAATACAGGGATAACTAGCCATTTGGATATAGAACTGGCTCAAAGGTGGGAGACAGAGGGTGGTGGTGAAGGGTTGTTTATCAGACTGGAGGCCTGTATAGAGTGGAGTGCCATAAGGATCGGTGCTGGCTCCACTACTTTTCATAATTTATATAAATGATTTGGATGTGAGCAGAAGACGTATAGTTAGTAAGTTTGCTGATGACAACAAAATTGGAGGTGTAGTGGACAGCAAAGAAGGTTACCTCAGATTACAACAGGATCTTGACCAGATGGGCCAATGGGCTGAGGAGTGGCAGATTGAGTTTAACTTAGATAAACGTGAGATGCTGCATTTTGGTAAAGCAAATCTTAGCAGGACTTATACACTTAATGGTAAGGTCCTAGGGAGTGTTACTAAACAAAGGGACCTTGGAGTGCAGGTTCATAGCTCCTTGAAAGTGGAATCGCAGATAGATAGGATAGTGATGAAGGCGTTTGATATGCTTTTCTTTATTGGTCAGAGTATTGAGTACAGGAGTTGGGAGGTCATGTTGCGGCTATACATGTCATTGGTTAGGCCACTGTTGGAATATTGCATGCAATTCTGGTCTCCTTCCTATCAGAAAGATGTTGTGAAACTTGAAAGGGTTCAGAAAAGATTTACAAGGATGTTGCCAGGGTTGGAGGATTTGAGCGATAGGGAGCCTTCCTGCTGAATCCCAGGCAGTGCGCCCCCTTCCTGCTGAATCCCAGGCAGTGCGCCCCCTTCCTGCTGAATCCCAGGCAGTGCGCCCCCTTCCTGCTGAATCCCAGGCAGTGCGCCCCCTTCCTGCTGAATCCCAGGCAGTGCGCCCCCTTCCTGCTGAATCCCAGGCAGTGCGCCCCCTTCCTGCTGAATCCCAGGCAGTGCGCCCCCTTCCTGCTGAATCCCAGGCAGTGCGCCCCCTTCCTGCTGAATCCCAGGCAGTGCGCCCCCTTCCTGCTGAATCCCAGGCAGTGCGCCCCCTTCCTGCTGAATCCCAGGCAGTGCGCCCCCTTCCTGCTGAATCCCAGGCAGTGCGCCCCCTTCCTGCTGAATCCCAGGCAGTGCGCCCCCTTCCTGCTGAATCCCAGGCAGTGCGCCCCCTTCCTGCTGAATCCCAGGCAGTGCGCCCCCTTCCTGCTGAATCCCAGGCAGTGCGCCCCCTTCCTGCTGAATCCCAGGCAGTGCGCCCCCTTCCTGCTGAATCCCAGGCAGTGCGCCCCCTTCCTGCTGAATCCCAGGCAGTGCGCCCCCTTCCTGCTGAATCCCAGGCAGTGCGCCCCCTTCCTGCTGAATCCCAGGCAGTGCGCCCCCTTCCTGCTGAATCCCAGGCAGTGCGCCCCCTTCCTGCTGAATCCCAGGCAGTGCGCCCCCTTCCTGCTGAATCCCAGGCAGTGCGCCCCCTTCCTGCTGAATCCCAGGCAGTGCGCCCCCTTCCTGCTGAATCCCAGGCAGTGCGCCCCCTTCCTGCTGAATCCCAGGCAGTGCGCCCCCTTCCTGCTGAATCCCAGGCAGTGCGCCCCCTTCCTGCTGAATCCCAGGCAGTGCGCCCCCTTCCTGCTGAATCCCAGGCAGTGCGCCCCCTTCCTGCTGAATCCCAGGCAGTGCGCCCCCTTCCTGCTGAATCCCAGGCAGTGCGCCCCCTTCCTGCTGAATCCCAGGCAGTGCGCCCCCTTCCTGCTGAATCCCAGGCAGTGCGCCCCCTTCCTGCTGAATCCCAGGCAGTGCGCCCCCTTCCTGCTGAATCCCAGGCAGTGCGCCCCCTTCCTGCTGAATCCCAGGCAGTGCGCCCCCTTCCTGCTGAATCCCAGGCAGTGCGCCCCCTTCCTGCTGAATCCCAGGCAGTGCGCCCCCTTCCTGCTGAATCCCAGGCAGTGCGCCCCCTTCCTGCTGAATCCCAGGCAGTGCGCCCCCTTCCTGCTGAATCCCAGGCAGTGCGCCCCCTTCCTGCTGAATCCCAGGCAGTGCGCCCCCTTCCTGCTGAATCCCAGGCAGTGCGCCCCCTTCCTGCTGAATCCCAGGCAGTGCGCCCCCTTCCTGCTGAATCCCAGGCAGTGCGCCCCCTTCCTGCTGAATCCCAGGCAGTGCGCCCCCTTCCTGCTGAATCCCAGGCAGTGCGCCCCCTTCCTGCTGAATCCCAGGCAGTGCGCCCCCTTCCTGCTGAATCCCAGGCAGTGCGCCCCCTTCCTGCTGAATCCCAGGCAGTGCGCCCCCTTCCTGCTGAATCCCAGGCAGTGCGCCCCCTTCCTGCTGAATCCCAGGCAGTGCGCCCCCTTCCTGCTGAATCCCAGGCAGTGCGCCCCCTTCCTGCTGAATCCCAGGCAGTGCGCCCCCTTCCTGCTGAATCCCAGGCAGTGCGCCCCCTTCCTGCTGAATCCCAGGCAGTGCGCCCCCTTCCTGCTGAATCCCAGGCAGTGCGCCCCCTTCCTGCTGAATCCCAGGCAGTGCGCCCCCTTCCTGCTGAATCCCAGGCAGTGCGCCCCCTTCCTGCTGAATCCCAGGCAGTGCGCCCCCTTCCTGCTGAATCCCAGGCAGTGCGCCCCCTTCCTGCTGAATCCCAGGCAGTGCGCCCCCTTCCTGCTGAATCCCAGGCAGTGCGCCCCCTTCCTGCTGAATCCCAGGCAGTGCGCCCCCTTCCTGCTGAATCCCAGGCAGTGCGCCCCCTTCCTGCTGAATCCCAGGCAGTGCGCCCCCTTCCTGCTGAATCCCAGGCAGTGCGCCCCCTTCCTGCTGAATCCCAGGCAGTGCGCCCCCTTCCTGCTGAATCCCAGGCAGTGCGCCCCCTTCCTGCTGAATCCCAGGCAGTGCGCCCCCTTCCTGCTGAATCCCAGGCAGTGTGCCCCCTTCCTGCTGAATCCCAGCAATGTGCCCTCTCCCTGCTGAATCCAGGCAGTGTTCCCTCTTCTTGCTGAATCCCAGCAGTTAGCCCTCTTCCAGCTGAATCCCTGGCGATGTTTCTCCTGTCTGCCGAATCCCGGACAGTGTGCCCTATTCCTGCTGAATCCCGGGCAGTGTGCCCTCTTCCTGCTGAATCCCGGGCAGTTCGCACTCTTCCAGCTGAATGCCGGGCAGTGTACCCTCTCGCTGCCAAATGCCGGGGAGTGTGCCCATTCCCGGACGAATCCTGGGCAGTGTGCCCTTTCCCTGCTGAATGCTGGGCAATATGCCCTCTTCCTGCTGAATCCCATGCAGTGTGCCATCTTCCTGGTGAAACCTGGGCAGCGTACCCTCTTCCTGCTCATTCCCAGCCACTGTGCCTGTTCCCTGCTGAATCCCGGGCAGTATGTCCACATCTTGCTGAATGCCGGGCACTGCGCCCTCTCCCTGCTTTATCCCGGGCAATGTGCACTCATGCTGCTGAATCTCCATCAGTATACCCTCTCCTTGCCAAATCCTGGGCAGCGTGCCCATTCCCGGATGAATCCTGTGCAGTGTGCCCTCTTCCTGAGGAATCCCAGGGAGTGTGCCCTCTTCCTGAATCCCGGGGAGTGTGCCAACTCCCTTCTGAATCCTGCGCAGTGTGCCCTCTCCCTGCTTTATCCCGGGCAGCGTGCCCTCTTCCTGGTGATTCCCAGGAGTGTGCCCTCTTCCTGAATCCCGGAAGTGTGCCAACTCCCTGCTGAATCCCGGACAGTGTGCCCCTTTCCTGCTGAATCCTGGGAAATGTGCCCTCTCGCTGCTGAATCTCCAGCAGTGTACCCTCTCCCTGCCAAATACCGGGCAGGGTGCCCATTCCCAGAAGAATCTCAGGCACTGTGCCCTTTCCCTGCTGAATCCCGAGTAGTGTGCCTCTTCCTGCTGAATCCCAGCAATGTGCCCTCTTGCTGCTGAATTCTGGCAGTGTGCCTACTTCATGGTGATTCCCGGGCAGTGCCCCCTTCCTGCTGAATCCCGGGCATTGTGCCCATTCCTGGACGAATCCCGGGCATTGTGCCCATTCCCGGATGAATCCCGGGCAGTGTGCCCTCTCCCTGCTGTATCCCCGGCAGTCCCCCTCTCCCTGCTGAATCCCGGGCAGCGTGCCCATTCCTGGACGAATCTCCGGCAGCGTGCCCATTCCAGGATGAACCCCGGTCAGTGTGCCCTCTCCCTGCTAAATCCCGTGCAGTGTCCCCACTTCCTGCCGAATTCCAGGCAGTGTGCCATCTCCAAGGTGAATCCCAGGCAGTGTGCCCTCTTCCTGCCAAATCTTGGGCAGTGTGCCCACTTCCTGCTGAAACCTGAGGAATGTGCCCTCTTGCTGCTCAATTCCGGGTAGTCGGTCCTCTTTCTGCTGAAACTGGGGCAGTGTGCCCACCCTGCTGAAACTGGGGCAGTGTGCCCTCTCCCTGCTGAATCCCAGGCAGTGTACCCTCTTTCTGAATCCTAGCAATGTGATCCCTCCCTACTGAATGCCAGGCAGTGTCCCCCCTCCCTACTGAATCCCGGGCAGTGTGTCCTCCTGCTGAATCCCGAACAGCATCCCCTCTCCCTGCTAAATCCCGGTAAATGTGCCCTCTCGCTGCTGAATCTCCAGCAGTGTGCCCTCTCCCTGCTAAATCCTGGGAAATGTGCCCTCTCCCTGCCAAATCCCGCGCTGTGTGCCCTCTCCCTGCTGAATCCCGGGCAGTGTGCCCACTTCATGTTGATTCCGGGCAATGTGCCCCCTTCCTCTCTGAGTCCCGGGCAGTGTGTCCCCTTCCTGCCAAATCCAGGGCAGTGTGCCCTCTCCCTTCTGAATCCCGGGCAGTGTGCCCCCCGCCCTGTTGAATCCCGGGCAGCGTGCCATTTCCTGGATGAATTCCGGGCAGCGTGACCATTCCTGGACGAATTCCGGGCAGCGTGCCCATTCTTGGACGAATCCCAGGCAGTGTGCCCTCTCCCTGTTGAATCCCGGGCAGTGTGCCCCCTTCCTGCAGAATCCCGAGAAATGTGCCCTCTCGCTTTTGAATCTCTGACAGTGGACCCTGTTCCTGCCAAATCCCGGGCAGTGTGCCCTCCCCCTGCTGAATCCGTGTAGTGTGCCCTTTTTACTGCTGAATCCCAGGCAATGTGCCCTCTCCCTGCTGAATCCCGGCCAGTGTGCCCCCTGCCCTGCTGAATCCCGGGCATTGTGCCCATTCCCGGAGGAATCCCGGGTAGTGTGCCCTCTCCCTGCTGAATCCCGGGCAGTGTGCCCTCTTCCTGAATCTCGGGGAGTGTGCCAACTCCCTTCTGAATCCCGGGCAGTGTGCCCTCTTCCTGAATCCCGGGTAGTGTGCCCTCTCCCTACTGAATCCCGGGCAATGTGCCCTCTCCCTGCTGAATCCCGGGCAGTGTGCCCTCTCCCTGCTTTATCCTGGGCAGTGTGCCCTCTTCCTGGTGATTCCCGGGAGTGCACCCTTTTCC
Organism: Chiloscyllium plagiosum; assembly: GCF_004010195.1. Classification (NCBI taxonomy): domain Eukaryota; kingdom Metazoa; phylum Chordata; class Chondrichthyes; order Orectolobiformes; family Hemiscylliidae; genus Chiloscyllium; species Chiloscyllium plagiosum. The sequence goes on from NW_025199400.1 coordinate 5,960, forward strand.
TGAATCCCGGAAGTGTGCCAACTCCCTGCTGAATCCCGGAA
>NW_025199401.1:0-1459 GCF_004010195.1 Chiloscyllium plagiosum
ACTCAGCCACACTCAGTTGCTCCCTCAGCACTGACCCTCCAACAGTGCAGCACTCCCTCAGCACTGACCCTCCGACAGTGCGGCACTCCCTCAGCACTGACCCTCCGACAGTGCGGCGGTCCCTCAGCACTGCCCCTCCGACAGTGCGGCACTCCCTCAGCACTGACCCTCCGACAGTGCCCACTCCCTCAGCACTGACCCTCCGAAAGTGCCCGCTCCCTCAGCACTGACCCTGCGACAGTGCCCGCTCCCTCAGCACTGAGCCTCCGACAGTGCCCACTCCTTCAATGCTGACTCTCTGACGGTCTATGTGTGTGTCTGTCTATGTGTGTGTGGTGTGTGAGTGACTGTGAATGTGAGTGTGCTGTTGAGTTGTGTTTCAGGCTGAACGTGTGAGTAAACATTCCTCATTACTTAAACGCACAAAAGGTTTGTTCCTGCCTGCCTGGTTGCTGCACACACCAGCTGTTAAAAAGCACATGCATCCTCGTGTCTGGGACTTAGCAACTGGACACGGTTGGGAAGTGAACCTCCCAGTAGCACTGTAACTGCCCTGTCCAGGAACAGGCACGCTGAATTAAAGCCTTATTCCGGATACAGGCATTGGAATGTTATTGTGAAAGATGGCTGTGACAGTTCCGTAACAGCCAGGGTTGCAAGGTACTGCCTGCTATGGGATTCGAGGGTGTGTTTGTGGTCTCTGGCAGTGTAAAAGCCAGAGTGACCGTCCACGCTGTCCGTCCCCACCCCCAGGGAACTGTCCATTTTGATGTTTATGGGATATGGGGATTGCTGACCAGCCCAGCATTTATTCCCCATCCCCATTGTGGGCGGCACGGTGGCACAGTGGTTAGCACTGCTGCTGTCCGTCCCCACCCCCAGGGAACTGTCCATTTTGATGTTTATGGGATATGGGGATTGCTGACCAGCCCAGCATTTATTCCCCATCCCCAAATGCCCTGGGGATGTTAAGAGTGGACCACATCAATGCTGTTAGTCTGGAGTGACATGGCAGCCAGACTGAGAAAGGGTGGGCAGTTTAACCCCTAGAGTGAACCCCAGGTCAGACATGATTACACCAGCTTCTGATCACCTTCACATTTCCCTTTCTGCAGAAGTGCCAAGTCCCCAGAACATGAGGATGCAGTTCCAACATCATTACTACCGAGAGCACAACCTCCCTGTAGAACAGGCAATTCCCTTCATTGTCACATGGACTCAGTGACACCAGTCACTACTGACAGACCCCACTGACTTCACCTCAAGGACAGAGGTCCACACTGAGGCCACACCGGGCAGGGGAGGTGGGGGGAGAGAGAGAGTGAGAGAGAGACAGTCACACCAGGCAGGGACAGACACAGAGAGAGAGACACAGTCACACCAGGCAGGGACGGAGACAGAGAGAGAGAGACAGTCACACCAGGCAAGGACAGAGACACATAGAGAGAGAGAGACAGTC
>NW_025199401.1:2200-2802 GCF_004010195.1 Chiloscyllium plagiosum
ACACCAGGCAGGGACAGAGACACAGAGAGAGAGAGAGACAGTCACACCAGGCAGGGACAGAGACAGAGAGAGAGAGAGAGACAGTCACACCAGGCAGGGACAGAGAGAGAGAGAGACAGTCACACCAGGCAGGGACAGAGACACAGAGAGAGAGGGAGACAGTCACACCAGGCAGGGACAGAGACAGAGAGAGAGAGACAGTCGCACCAGGCAGGGACAGAGACAGAGAGAGAGAGACAGTCACACCAGGCAGGGACAGAGACAGAGACAGAGAGAGAGACAGTCACACCAGGCAGGGACAGAGAGAGAGAGAGACAGTCACACCAGGCAGGGACAGAGACACAGAGAGAGAGAGAGAGACAGTCACACCAGGCAGGGACAGAGACACAGAGAGAGAGAGAGAGACAGTCACACCAGGCAAGGACAGAGAGAGAGAGAGACAGTCACACCAGGCAGGGACAGAGAGAGAGAGAGAGAGGAGACAGTCACACCAGGCAGGGACAGAGACAGAGACAGAGAGAGAGACAGTCACACCAGGCAGGGACAGAGACAGAGAGAGAGAGACAGTCACACCAGGCAGGGACAGAGACAGAGAGAGAGAG
>NW_025199401.1:4470-6000 GCF_004010195.1 Chiloscyllium plagiosum
TTTTGCAGCTCTATAAAACTTTGGTTAGACCGCACTTGGAATACTGCGTCCAGTTCTGGTCGCCCTATTATAGGAAAGATGTGGATGCTTTGGAGAGGGTTCAGAGGAGGTTTACCAGGATGCTGCCTGGACTGGAGGGCTTATCTTATGAAGAGAGGTTGACTGAGCTCGGACTTCTTTCATTGGAGAAAAGGCGGAGGAAAGGGGACCTAATTGAGGGGCACAAGATAATGAGAGGCATAGATAGAGTCGATAGCCAGAGAATATTTCCCAGGGCAGAAATGACTAACACGAGGGGTCATAGTTTTAAGCTGGTTGGAGGAAAGTATAGAGGGATGTCAGAGGCGGGTTATTTACACAGAGAGTTGTGAGAGCATGGAATGCGTTGCCAGCAGCAGTTGTGGAAGCAAGGTCATTGGGGACATTTAAGAGACTACTGGACATGCATATGGTCACAGAAATGTGAGGGTTCATACATGAGGATCAGTGGTCAGCATAACATCGTAGGCTGAAAGGACCTGTTCTGTGCTGTACAGCTCTATGTTCTAACCTTTTCATTTTCACTATCTGTTGCGTATACTGTGGAAACTTCGACACAGAAATGTGAGGGTTCATACATTAGGATCAGTGGTCAGCATAACATCGTAGGCTGAAGGGCCTGTTCTGTGCTGTACAGCTCTATGTTCTAACCTTTTCATTTTCACTATCTGTTGCGTATACTGTGGAAACTTCGAATCTAATATTGTGTACTGAGGCAATCTTCATTTCAGACTGTCATAGTAAACCTTCCACTTGGAAATAGTGGCCACCATTCAATTCCACATGAAATTAAAAAATAACATACTGTAATCACAAGCAAGAACCTTAAACAATTCCATAGGTGTGAGAGGAGAACTTGCTAATTGGGAAAATCCTCTTAAAATTGATTTGGCATATGAACAGTGGAAAACATTTAAAGAGATATTTGAAAATATCCAACAAAGATGCATTCCATTGCAATACAAACACTCAAACAGAACATGTTAAAATCCATCTCTGGCTTACTAGTTACAATCACTAGGGATGTGGTCACAAAAACATTCATGGACGTGTGTGATGACATCAAGATTAAAGTGTTGCTGAAAAAGCACAGCAGGTCAGGCAGCATCTGAGGAGCAGGAAAATCGATGTTTTGGGCAAAAGCCCTTCATCATTTCTGCACCATTCTAATCTTGACTCTAATCTCCAGCATCGGCAGTCCTCACTTTTTCCTCCGTGTGTGATGACATGTCTCTCAATCTAAGGTAAAGTCATCTCAGTGTGCTAAAAGAGGGTGTTGCAAGGTTTGTGAGGTTGATCTTGAGGTAGGAGATGCATTGTTGTTAGTTGCCAAAATTCCATACATTCAGAAAGTTTCAAACAGACTGCGAAGTAACCAATATAACCCCACTATTCAGGAATGGAGGGAGGCAGAAAACAGAAATCTTAGGCCAGTTTAGCTACATCTGTGTGTGGGGAGGTATTAGAATTGATCATTAAAGAGGTTATAAC
>NW_025199402.1:0-1134 GCF_004010195.1 Chiloscyllium plagiosum
TGAAAAGATCAAAATGCTAGTGGAGGGCATTCATTGCAAGTCTGTGTCTAGCTCATAATGAGAGTCTGACTTTGATGCAGGGCTATAAAAGTAGCACTGTCTCAGGAGATATAACAATTCTGATTGTTGGAGGTACCATTAGTCCAAACGTAGATGGTAAAAGAAGACAATGCACATCAAAAGTAACAGATGATGTCAAGTTTAGGTTAATGACCAGTACTTTGCAGGTAGAAAGCGAGAGAGAGAACAAGAGGAGTTTTATAGTTTTGATGTCTCTATTGCTTTGTCTTTTAAGTTCACACAGCCCAGAGGTTAAGACTGATCTGTTTGTAATTTCCAATGGAATAGAAGCAGTAGTTAGTCAGTCCCTGTGGCTAGTCTCCACAGTAAAAGACTCTTTGCATTTTTTCTCTCTGAGATGATGATAAACTAACAATTCGGGAAGTTCTCATTAAGCTTGTGTAAAATGCCTGCTGTGAATCTTCCGTTATAAACTAAATCTTATCGCAAATGAATCTGGCAAATTATTTAAATTTCACTTTGCATGATTTGTGGGGGCAGGCTTTGTTAGAGGCAGACATGAGACGAGAAGGAAATGTATTTCATATATTGTACAATCCTAATTTCCCTGATTTGGGACTCAAACCGGTTTGAACAATGCTGGAGTATTCATCTCACCTATTTGAGCATTCCTTAGGCTTGTTTCTGTAGTGTAGTGGTTATCACATTTGCCTTACATACGAAGGGTCCCCAGTTCAAAACTGGGTAGAAACAACCCTGTTCTCAATGGCAGCCTTTTATTTGGGTGGCACAGTGGTTAGCACTGCTGCATCACAGAGCCAGAGACCCAGGTTCAATTCCCACCTCAGGCGACTGTCTGTGTAGAGACCATAAGACCATAAGACAAAGGAGTGGAAGTAAGGCCATTCGGCCCATCGAGTCCACTCCGCCATTCAATCATGGCTGGTGGGCATTTCAACTCCACTTACCGGCATTCTCCCCGTAGCCCTTAATCCTTGTGACATCAAGAATTTATCAATCTCTGCCTTGAAGACATTTAGCTCCCGGCCTCCACTGCACTCTGCGGCAATGAATTCCACAGGCCCACCACTCTCTGGCTGAAGAAATGTCTCC
>NW_025199402.1:4873-6000 GCF_004010195.1 Chiloscyllium plagiosum
TGTCTGTCTCTCTCTCTCTGTCTGTCTCTGTCTATTTCTCACATTCAAATAAAAGCAAAGCACTGCAGTTGCTGGCGATCTGAGATAAAACCAGAAAGTGCTAGAGAAAATAGCACCATCCACAGAGAGAGAAAAAAACAGAGTTCATGTTTCGAGTCAAATATTTTATCCCGTTTTTAATCTCTGCTTTTCTCGCTGTAAGACATCAGAGCTTGCAGGTCTTTGCTGTTTCTCTCACTCGTGTCATGACTTCCGCTACAGCACTGTACCTGCTTGGACGACTGCTCCTCTAGTAACTGCCTATGTGGACAGCTCAGTATTCGCTGCTGGTACGACAAGGTAAGCACACTCTCCACTTGTTGTGTTCCTCCAAGTGAATGCATGCATCTCCCTAGTAAGCTGGTGCAAATTTTAGAAAGCACTATGCAAATGAGGATGGCAGACTTCAAGAGAACATAGATATGTGGGCAGGTGGATGAAATTTAATGCAGAGAAATGCAAATGGTATAGAATCATAGAATCGGTACAGTGTGGAAGCAGGTTATTCGACCCATGGAATCCATACTGACCCAAACCCACCCCTATACGCTATCCCTGTAACCCTGCATTCATCATGGCTAATCGACGTTGCCTGTGCGTTCCTGGAGACTGCAGGGCAATTTAGTATGGCCAACCCACCTAACCTGCACATCTTTGAACTGTGGGAGGAACCCAGAGTAACTGGAGGAAACCCGCTGCAGACGCTGGGAGAATATGCAAACTCCATTTAATTGCCTGAAGCTAGAATCAAACCCATTCCCAGGCGTGTGAGGCAACAGGGCTAACCATTGAGCCAATATGCAGCCTGGTACATTTTAATAGGGAGTAAAGGGAGATACAGTGTAAAATGTGGGGGACAATAACACATTCCGAAACCTACCCAGGGTCAAGTTATTTTGGACCTGGTTAAGTGTAACGAGACCAAATTAATTAACAACTTAATAGAAAAGGATCTTGTCGGTTAAAGTGAATATAACATGATAGAGGGGAGGTGGTGACATAGTCATGGTATTGGACTGGTAATCCACTACCTTAGGCTAATACTTTTAAGAGTTCAAATCCCACCAATGGCAACTGGTGAAATTTGA
>NW_025199403.1:0-925 GCF_004010195.1 Chiloscyllium plagiosum
TCCCTTGCCTCTCTCATGAGAGAGTGGGCCTGTGAACTAGCTGGATTAATAGATTGGAAGCTGTGGCAAAAAATATGGCGAGGGAGGTTCAAATGCTGCCATAGTGGCGGTGAAATGTTACGCAATTACTGTATCTGGAAGTAAAAGCTAATCCAAGTAATAAAATTATCATTTCTGTTTTTGGAAAGAGGTTCACCAACATCCTCCTGAGAAGGAAGTCTGATATCCTTACCTTTTCTGTTGCGATTATGATATCAAACCTGCAGCAGTGTCTGAAGACAGCTCATCTAGACTCACTCTGTTGCTCACTCCGTTTCTCTCTCTATGGATGCTGCTAGATCTGCTGAGTTTCTCCAGCACTGTTCATTTTTATTTCAGATTTCCAGCATCTGCAGCATTTTGCGGCAGTATGCTTGACTCTTAACTGCCCTCTGAAATGCTCGATCAAACTGCTCAGTTCAAAGGACCTGAGAGATGGCCAACAAATGTTGACTTTGCCACGCCCCATTAAGGCATAAAAGGGATCTGAAAGCTTGGTGAATGAAGTAGGTTTTAAGGATGGAAGTGTCAGGTTGAGAGGCAGAGACATTTAAGACGGCAAGACCATGAAATTATAAGAAATAGAAACAGAAACAGGCAGCCCCTTAAAGCTGCCCTGTCATTCTATATAATTATAGCTGACCCAACATTCCTCATGTCCACTTTGCTGTCCTTTCCCCCTAATCTTTAATTCCCCGACTGATCAATAATCTATCTGTCACAGCTGTAAATACAGAGGAACCTCGATTATCCAAATGAGATGGGCGGGCACTATTCCGTTCGGATAATCAATTAATCGGTTAATCGATTCAATGCTTTTCCTCTGCGGCTCAGAGTTTTCTAAGTCTGCTCCCGATTCAGGACTCAAGGCAGCAGCATACAACGC
>NW_025199403.1:4745-6000 GCF_004010195.1 Chiloscyllium plagiosum
CACTAGCTTTCGGAGTGCTGCTCCTTTAACAGGACCTGATGAAGGAGCGTCGCTCCAAAAGATAGTGTGCTTCCAATTAAACCTGTTGGACTAATAACTTGTGTTGTGTGAGTTTTAACTTTGTACACCCCAGTCCAACACCGGCATCTCTGAATCATCGTTACAACAGTAACTCACGCCCCAATTCCCCAAAGCCTGTCCACTGTCTACAAGGCACAATCAGGAGTTTGATGGAGTATTCCCCACTTGCCTGGATGAGTGCAGCTCCAATAACACTCACGTATCTCAACCCCTCATCCAGATCAAAGCAACCAGTTTGATTGGCAACAAACGCTCACTCCTCTCACCATCAACGTACAGCAGGAGAGTGTCATTTAAAAGATAAATTGCACCAACTCATCAACCTCCTTTGATAAAACCTTCATCCACAAGCATCTATTCCCTCTACCACCAACACTTAGAAGCAGGAGGGTAGATCAGCCATAAGATGCACTGCAGAAACTCCTTGCGGCCTTTTAGGAAGCACTTTCCAAATCTATGCATACTTCCATCTTGAGGATCAAGGGCAGCAGACACAAGGGAATATCATCACCTGCAAGTTCTCCTCTATGCCTCATACCATCCTGACTTGGAAACATAACACCGTTCCTTCAGTGTCACTGGGTTAAAACTGGGAATTTCCCCAATAGCTTTGTGGGTTGTCCTACAGCACATGAACTGCAGTAGCAGTTCACCACCACCTTCTCAACACCAATCATGCCCAACCAGTGACACCCACCTCCTGTGAATTCATAAGGATGGTAGTTTCTTTCTCTAAAGCTCATTAGTGAGCCAGATGGGTTTTTCCCCGATAATGGTCTCATGGTCATCATCAGACTCTTAATTCCAGATTTTTTTTTTAACTGAATTCAAATTCCACCATCTGCCACAGTGGGATTCCAACCCAGGTCCCCAGAACAGTGCGTGGGCCTTTGGATTAACAGTCCAGTGATAATAGATTTGATTCCCTTCAGCATGGAAACAGGCCCTTCAGCCCAACAAGTCCACACTAACCCTCGGAAGAGTAATCCACCCAGACCCATTCCCCAACCCTATATTTACCCCTGACTAATGCACCTAACACTATGGGCAATTTAGCACAGTCAATCCACCCTAACTGCACATCTTCGGATTGTGGGAGGAAGCCGGAGCACCCACAGGAAACCCACACAGACACAGAGAGAATGTGCAAACTCCACACAGACAGACAGTCATC
>NW_025199404.1:0-4837 GCF_004010195.1 Chiloscyllium plagiosum
AACGTGTAGGAGCAAGCTTGCATGGGTGATGTACAAAATGGGGGAGGACTATTATGGTCAGGAAGATCAATGTGTAGCGAATGGATCAATGTGAGCTAAAGGGCTTCCTCTTTGTGGATTCAATCCGTTAGAGGCAATTGGAAGCTACTTTGCTAAGAGGGGCATTTGAAAGGCAGGATGTCAATATAGTGGCAAAGTGGTTAATTCAGGAAGTGGTGGGGTACTGACCTAAGACTGAGTCTGAGAAAACAAACAAGATCAGCTCATAGTGAAGGCAGAAACAGATGAGAGTAACATTCTTGCAGGAAATAAATTAGCAAGAGGGATCTGAAAAGTACAATCAAACAGATTAGTTACAAACAAGGCAAAGATTGAAACGGGTTGTTTAGACAAGAAAATCATGGGAAAGACGTGTTATTAAATAAAGCAAAAAGGTTAAAACAAGACTGTGGGAAATGAACTAGGGGAACTGGAAGCAATTATTTTCCTTGAAGATTTAGAGTTAATTGCATTAACAGAAACCTGGCTGCAAGAATGAGAAATACTATATTGAGATTTGATATGTTTCAAAGGGGTAACAAAGATAAGGATGGAAGGGGAATAGCAAGACTGGAAAAGGAGATATGTTGTCAGTGTGAGCTTAAAGGCAATAAGCCAGATACAGTTTTAGATGTTGCATATCGGAGCAGTGGAAAGTGTTGATCTGCCTCCGCCAAGTCAGAGGTCATTTTAAGGGTCAGGTCTGACTTGAATATGGAGCAGGTTGTGCACATCAGAGAAGCAACCCAAGTCAGTTTGCCAGTATTGGGTAGCAGGAATGCCAAACAGGGGCAGCATCATGGCTCAGTGGTTAGCAATGCTGCCTCACAGCACCAGGGTTCGATTTCAGCCTTGGGTCACTGCCTATGTGGAGTTTAAACATTCTCCCCGTGTGTGCATGGATTTTCTCCAGGTCCTCCGGTTTCCTCCCACAGTCTAAAGATGTGCAGGTCAAGTGCATTGGCCATGTGGAATGCAGGGTTACAGAGATACAGGTAAGTCTGGGTGGGATGCTCCTCTGAGTGTCGGCATGGGCCGAATGCCTGTTTTCATACAGGAGGGGTTCTATGAGTTGGATTGCAAGCCGCTGCAAGAAACCCCCAAGTGGGAGGTGCTAGTTTGGGGGAGAAGGTGAGGTCAAAGGCTGAGCTCAGAATGACAGCATCCCTTGATATTTGGAGAGGAGCAACTTTGCTCTACCTGTTCCCCCAAAGTGACTCAAAAGCCAACTTCCTGGCGCCTCTGTGAGGCAAGTACCAAGCATAACACCATAAGACCATAAGACATAGGAGCGGAAGTAAGGCCATTCAGCCCATCGAGTCCACTCCGCCATTCAATCATGGCTGATGGGCATTTCAACTCCACTTACCCGCATTCTCCCCGTAGCCCTTAATTCCTTGTGACATCAAGAATTTATCATTTTCTGCCTTGAAGACATTTAGCATCCCAGCCTCCACTGCACTCTGCGGCAATGAATTCCACAGGCCCACCACTCTCTGGCTGAAGAAATGTCTCCGCATTTCTGTTCTGAATTTACCCCCTCTAATTCTAAGGCTGTGTCCACGGGTCCTAGTCTCCTCGCCTAACGGAAACAATTTCCTAGCGTCCACCCTCTCCAAGCCATGTATTATCTTGTAAGTTTCTATTAGATCTCCCCTTAATCTTCTAAACTCCAATGAATACAATCCCAGGATCCTCAGCCATTCCTCATATGTTAGACCGTTTCTCAAAATTAATTATGATGTGGTTTTGTACTATTCGGATCTGGTCTGTGAGCAGAACCAATGTTTTTATGTCAAACATATGTAGCTTAGGGACAAAATGCCTGCTTGAAGGCAATTACAAAATCTGTTGAAATAATGCGATATAGATTCAAGTTAAAACTGTCCTATCTCTTCATTGGACGTCTTGTATCTTTTCAAAAGATGGCAGCTGATTTTGGTGATCAGGTATCGCTTAGTATTTGATTAGATGAAATCATGGAAGTGGTTTCTCTCTTCCCATGTATTTCCTCTTGTATTGGCCTTCACCAGTTAAATATCACCCCACTATTTCAATAAAAAGCCAATGCGTGTGGGATCTCCTTAGTGCAACTTCATGCTGATATCTGCTTATCAAAATATCTGAATATATGGTCACATAACGGTATAGGAACCGAACAGGGCACAAAATAGTATGACAAACGCTTCAACTGCTGCAATCCAATGAGGGCTAGATTTTCAAACTGTTGTTATCACCAGGGTGTTCTTTGGTGCAACACTCAATATTCAGAATGACACTTAATATTTCTGCTCGTCCACAATTACTCGAATAGAAAATACTTTTATCAGCTTTATAAAAGCAAATTACTGCAGATGCTAGAATCTGAAATTAAAAGAGAAAATGCTGGAAAATCCCAGTAGGTCTGGCAGCATCTGTTAGGGGAAAAGAGCTGACGTTTCGAGTCTAACTAACCCTTTATCAAAGCTTTGACAAAGGGTCAGTTAGACTCGAAACTTTTTTCTGCTCTTTTGTCTCCTGACAGATGCTGCCAGACCTGCTGAGATTTTCCAGCATTTTCTCTTTTACCAGCTTTGTTGCTTTAAATAATTGTGTGTTGTGTCGATGTGTGTGTGGTTTGTTTCTATTTATTTCTGTTCCTCAGTAGCTTGCAATTCTTGCTGTATCTGCTCAAAGGCAATGTAATGTTGCCGTTCTTCTCTCTCCAGAAGGACATTGTTGCTCGTGTTCCTCTGAGATCAGTGCAAAACTATCCAAGTTAATTGTAAGCCCTACACATTTTGGTTAAGATTCACCTGCAATCTGGGGTGCTACTTAGAAAGTTGAGTATTGATGGAAAAAAAATGGAAGCCTTTACTGATCAGGATATTTTCAACAGTAGCGAAACAAAGGGTTAAAACGTTCAGACTCTCGAGGCAATGAGTGCTGATTGGTAAAAGCATAGAGATTGGACGAGAACTGCCAAGCCTCGTTGTTTGTTCTGATTCAACAAATCGATGGTTTCCATTCTCAGTTTTATTTGGCAGGACAATGCCTTGACTAATCAGTCAACCTGCCCTTTTAAAATTTAGCAACGGTAAGCTGTCAACTGTCCATCCTCATCTAACTTGTCCGTTTTCCATTGATAACATCTCCATCAATCATGGTGCACACTTTCCAACCCATCAGAACTCTTTTCTTGTGCAGTGTAAAATATTGTTCCCCTTTATGTTGATATTCCTGCAGCTATCCTGATGAAAGTAAGATTTTTAAAAAACTGGAACAATACATGTGCTATTTTAAAGCAGTACCCAAGATGTGGATTTGAATATGGGAACTTTTTGCAAATGGGGTATCCAAAATACAACGGATAAGATTAAAACGGAATCTAGGTTAAGGACACGGAATCGTTTAACCCTCTGAAAAACCTATTCTGTTCTTAGAAATCTGCTTTGACCATTTTGTCAGTCTGGATGTTGGAAGATAATTTTTGAAAATTGATCATATATGTTAACTGCAATTTAATACATTGCTGAAACGTTGGAAATTGCACTTTATTCCATTCATAAACCGACGATATTTTGTGAAATCATGAGATATGCACAGCGCAAATACAAGTCCCATTTAATGTTGTTTGGACAAGGCTGGAAAACTTAGATTTGTGTTTATCGAGAAAGGACTGAGATCTTAACTGGCTCAGAGCCATCTCATGTTTTAAATTTAAACGTATGTATATCTTCAAATTCTTCATGGTCTTGATCCACGCACTGTCTTCGACACGCAGGTTGGTGCATTTGTTCAGAATGCATACGGTTCCCTAAACGTTTATTGACAGAGTGATTGTGTTTTGGAACGACTAGGTCATGCTGAGCTTTACACAATTCTGAGTGTTGTGTACAGCCCTGGTCGGTGCAATAGCGGAAGGATGCGAAAGCTTTGGAGTGGGTTCAGAAGAGATTGATTTACGAGGATGTTGCTTGTTACGGAGAGAAGTTCTTAATAGTAAAAACGCAGAAGATTGTGGGTGTTTTCGTCAGAGAGAAGAGGTTGAGAGGGAAAGTAATTGAGACATACAAGATAATCGGAGGGTTAGATGGGGGAGAAGTGCGAGTGTTTTCCTTGGATAGTGATAGCTCGCACGATGGGCATAGCTTTAAATTGAGGGACGATAGATGTAGGACAGATGCCAGGTGTAGTTTCTTTACTGAGACAGTCTAATGGGCGTGTAATACGCTGCCTACAACTGTCGTAAACTAGTCAAAATGATCACTGGATAGACATACGAGTGAAAAAGGAATAGTGTGGGTTTGAAGGAAATAGAAAGGAAATGTTTAAAAATTGGTTTCACAGATCGTAGCAACATTGAGGGCCAAAGGACTTGAACTGTACTGCAATGTTCAATGTTCTCACAGCTTGCATTCCACCTTGGCAGTCTACAATCTGGAGGACTCAACAGTAAGTTCTCCAATTTCAAATACTCTTCCCAACCATGCCCCAACTCCCTTTCCAGTCTCACGTCCTGCCTTCCATTCCACCGAACCACCCTGTCTCCCAGCTACCTACCAGATTCACCCCTCCCATCAACCGATCAAGTTGAACCCACGACGTCTGTTCACCTATTCCTACCTCATCATTCTACTGTTTTCGCCACCCGAACCACTCCTTCCCTCTTTAACTGCAGGTGCTCCGAAACCACCCGAAGTCCTGAAGAACGGTTTTACCTGAAATGTTGACTTCTCCACCTCATGTTGCTGCCTATCATGCAGAGTCCCTCAATCCTCCTGTTTGCCACCAATTACAAAGGAATTTAAGGAGTCCA
>NW_025199404.1:5296-6000 GCF_004010195.1 Chiloscyllium plagiosum
TTTCTGAATTAACTCTGTTGGTCCAAAGCACTCAAGTTTTAGTATAAACACCTTTTATTCAGTTATAACAATCCAGACTAAAACCACGTTTCCTTCACGCTTCCCGCATGGGACCATCACCAAAGAGATTATTCTGGTGAATCTACTTTACATTGTCCCTCTGTGGAAAGAAGATCATTCCTTTAAATGATGGGAACATCTGTACACAGTGTCACAAGTATTGTCATAACAACACATTGCTACTATAGGAAGGCATATTCACCCCTATACTTTAATAATTTTGCCACGAAGGACAGCACATCATGGAATGTGCAGGTTACTTGCTGCCCTTTGTGAATTCTGTCATCGAGTCATCACGAAGGCCAACCAGTTCATTTTCGCTGAGACCACGCCCGATCCTCTAACCTTCTAGTGAATACAAAATTAGGAATGATCGTATATTTTGCCAAACCATTTCTCTACCTTGCAAACAGCACTGCTTCAAGCACAACCACATTATCAGCAACAACAATGTTGCCAATGAAGACGGTTGGAGATGCTGGGGAGAACATGGCCTCACGGTATTATTTCAAGGTTATTAATCTAGGAACCCTGGTAATGTTCGAAGTCACGGATTCGAATCCCACGACAGCAAATGGTGGAATTTGGATTAAATAAAATATCGGGAATGAAGAATCAAACGAAACTATGAAACCTTTGTCGAC
>NW_025199405.1:0-783 GCF_004010195.1 Chiloscyllium plagiosum
AGAGTTGTCTCCACGTGAAACTGTATTAGTGGCTTAGCACATCCTTCACTCTATCATTGTCATTAAGTTACGGCAGCAAATTTCATTCAATGAAAAATGAAGGAGAGCATGCGAGGAGCAACACTAAACAAACCTAAAATTGAGGAAGCAACCAAGTGAAGGCAAATGACAAGATTATATACACGCTAAACAGCAGAAACAAAGAGGAAAGCCATCTCACAACCAACAGAAATATAACAAAATTCAATTCCCACTTACCCTTGTGTTCACTAAACTGTATTGGCTCCCAGATAAAAATTGCCTGCATTTTAAATTTTTCTTTTGTATTTTCTTCTCATTCTCTGTAATGTTCTCTAGTCCTTCAACACACTAAAACATCAGATCTCCTCTTATTCTTTTGAGCCAGTATTTAATCAATCCATCATTGGTGGCATTGCCTTGACCTGCTGAAGCCCTAAACTCTGGAACTCCCTGTCAAAACATTTGGATGAGAGCATAAGAGGTACAGTGGGTAAGTTTGCAGATGACACCAAAATTGGAGATGTAGTGGACAGCAAAGAAGGTTACCTCAGATTACAACAGGATCTTGATCAGATGGGCCAATGGGCTAAGAAGTGGCAGATGGAGTTTAATTCAGATAAATGTGAGCTGCTGCATTTTGAGAAAGCAAATCTTAGCAGGACTTATACACTTAATGGTAAGGTCCTATGGAGTGTTGCTGAAGAAAGAGACCTTGGAGTGCACGTTCATAGCTCCTTGAAAGTGGAGTCGCAGGTAGATAGG
>NW_025199405.1:3757-4398 GCF_004010195.1 Chiloscyllium plagiosum
TGCTTGGAAACGAGCCGGGGCAGGTGTCAGATCTTGTGGTGGGAGAGCATTTTGGTGATAGTGACCACAACTGCCTCACATTCTACATAGCTATGGAGATGGAGAGGATCAGGCAAACTGGGAGGATATTTAATTGGGAAAGAGGAAACTATGATGCGATTAGACATGAGTTAGGAAGCATGGACTGGGAGCAATTGTTCCATGGTAAAGGCACTATAGACATGTGGAGACTGTTTAAGGAACAGTTGTTGCGAGTGATGGAATAAATATGTCCCTCTGAGTGTTGTGAGTGCATAAATGTGTTCCTCTGAGACAGGCAAGAAGGGGTAAGATAAAGGAACCTTGGCTGACCAGAGCAGAGGAGCTTCTAGTCAAAAGAAAGAAGGCAGCTTACGTAAGGTGGAGGAAGCAAGGGTCTTGCTCAGCTCTAGAGGATTACAGGCAGGCGAGGAAGGAGCTCAAAAATTTTCTGAGGAGAGCCAGGAGGGGGCACAAGAAAGACTTGGCAGAACGGATTAGGGAGAACACAAAGGCATTTTACACTTATGTGAGGAATAAGAGAATGGTCAAAGAAAGAGTAGGGCCGATCAGGGATAGCATAGGGAATTTGTGTGTGGAGTCTGAGGAGGTAGGGGAAGCCC
>NW_025199405.1:5392-6000 GCF_004010195.1 Chiloscyllium plagiosum
GGCTAACACGAGGAGCCATAGTTTTAAGTTGGTTGGAGGAAAGTATAGAGGGAATGTCAGAGGTGGGTTCTTTACACAGAGAGTTGTGAGAGCATGGAATGCGTTGCCAGCAGCAGTTGTGGGAGCAAAGTCATTGGGGACATTTAAGAGACGACTGGATATGCATATGGTCACAGAAATTTGAGGGTGCATATATGAGGATCAGTGGTCGGCACAACATCGTGGGGCTGAAGGGCCTGTTCTGTGCTGTACTGTTCTATGTTCTATGTTCTATATTCTATGTTCTATGTGTCTGACCTGTTTGTATTAAGCCATTGTATTCATTGGCGAATCTAGTTCAGCTTCTGGTCCATGGTAATCCTCAGGATGCTGACAGTGATGAACTCAGTGATTGTAATGTGCTCAATCATCAGGGAAAGATGGTTAAATTCTCTCTTGATTGGGAGGGTGATTACAATTTGTTGGCCTAAGCCTGGATGTTGTCCAGATCTTGTTGCATTTGAACATGCTCTGCTTCAGTATCTGAGGAGTTACAAATGGTGCTGAAAGCTGTGGAGTCATCAGCCAATATCCGCACTTCTGACCTTATGATGGAGGGAAGGTCATTG
>NW_025199406.1:0-3350 GCF_004010195.1 Chiloscyllium plagiosum
CAGATTAAAAGAATTGCAACTAAAAAAAAATTTAGTTTGTGAACCATACAAACCTTGCCACTATAAGTGGGCGGCACGGTGGCACAGTGGTTAGCACTGCTGCCTCGCAGCGCCAGAGACCCGGGTTCAATTCCCGACTCAGGCGACTGACTGTGTGGAGTTTGCATGTTCTCCCCGTGTCTGCCTGGGTTTCCTCCGGATGAGTTCCCTGATTGGGGCTGTTAATCTGATCCAATCAGGAAGCTCTGGCTGATATAAAAGGATGAATGACTGGGATATTGAGACCCTGAATGCCTGACTCAGCGAGAGGCCGTGCTATTGTCAAAGGCTGCATATTTGTAAGTAAAGGGTGATTGGTGATGAGATGGTGGCCTCTGAAGATTTCAGTTACTCCCCATAGATGGAAGCAGTAATACTGTATGGTCGAAAAAACAGGATTTAAGAGCTATTGCATCTGATAGAAGCTGGTGGGCCACTTTCAGGAAGTTCTAGGATGTCAGTACCAGTAACTTTGCAGTTCACTGGTACTAGGTGAGGAAAGCTCTGGGTGACATCTATGATTAGATTCGCTACAGTATGGAAACAGGCCCCTCTGCCCAACAAGTCCACACCTAGTAACCCACCCAGACCCATTCCCCTTCCCTCTAATTTACCCTTGACTTGGCAATTTAGCACGGCCAATTCACCTGACCTGCACATTTTTGGATTTTGGGAGGAAGCGGAGCACCCGGAGGAAACCCACGCAGACACGGGGAGAATATGCAAACTCCACAAAGACAGGCGCCCAAAGTGGGAATCAAATGCAGAGTCCCTGGTACTGTAAGGCATCAATGTGGTAAAAACAATGGCTGCAGATGCTGGAAACCAGATTCTGGATTAGTGGTGTTGGAAGAGCACAGCAATTCAGGCAGCATCCGAGGAGCAGTAAAATCGACGTTTCGGGCAAAAGCATTCCTGATGAAGGGCTTTTGCCCGAAACGTCGATTTTACTGCTCCTCGGATGCTGCCTGAACTGCTGTGCTCTTCCAGCACCACTAATCCAGAACTGTAAGGCAGCAGTGCTAACCACTGCACCACCATGCCACCCCAAGCTTCCCAAGCTTCTATCTTTAAGCTTGATAGATAACTGGGCAGTCAGCGTCCACTCTCATTGAAGCTTATATGGTTTTAATTGAATTGTTCCCCACAATGGCTTTAAGTTTTCTGTGCCTTTTGGCTTTGATATGGATTTTAACGTTTTTAATAGTGAATCGAACCCTACTTTCTTAACTTCTATCACAAACTCCCACTTGAATCAGGTCGAGCAAATCCAATGGTGTAGAGCAGTAGGACAATCTGTGATGGACCAGGTCAGACCCCCTCAAAACATTTCAAGAAAGTAGCCCAGACCCTAACTTTGCTCGTTGTTTTAAGCAGATGTAATGTGGATAATCCAGGTGTAATGCAGCTGGTCAAACCCTCAGTTTTCAATACAAACAGAATTTATTTGCAAGATTACTGAACAAAACACAAACAAGAGAGAACAGAATAAAGAGTAACTTAATATTTAAAAACCCAATCGATTCTTATCACAACTTAATGATGCTATTCCAAGTGCTTGTAACAGCCCCCATCACCACACCCTTTTGGCAAAAAGGAAAAATCAAACACAAGTTCTTCCAGGGGAGAGAGAGAGAGAGATGGCTGAGAGAGAGAGAAAGAGAGAGAGATGGCTGAGAGAGAGAGAGAGAGATGGCTGAGAGAGAGAGAGAGAGAAAGAGAGAGAGATGGCTGAGAGAGAGAGAAAGAGAGAGAGATGGCTGAGAGAGAGAGAAAGAGAGAGAGATGGCTGAGAGAGAGAGAAAGAGAGAGAGATGGCTGAGAGAGAGAGAAAGAGAGAGAGATGGCTGAGAGAGAGAGAAAGAGAGAGAGATGGCTGAGAGAGAGAGAAAGAGAGAGAGATGGCTGAGAGAGAGAGAAAGAGAGAGAGATGGCTGAGAGAGAGAGAAAGAGAGAGAGATGGCTGAGAGAGAGAGAAAGAGAGAGAGATGGCTGAGAGAGAGAGAGAGAGAGAGAGATGGCTGAGAGAGAGAGAGAGAGAGAGAGATGGCTGAGAGAGAGAGAGAGAGAGAGAGATGGCTGAGAGAGAGAGAGAGAGAGAGAGATGGCTGAGAGAGAGAGAGAGAGAGAGAGATGGCTGAGAGAGAGAGAGAGAGAGAGAGATGGCTGAGAGAGAGAGAGAGAGAGAGAGATGGCTGAGAGAGAGAGAGAGAGAGAGAGATGGCTGAGAGAGAGAGAGAGAGAGAGAGAGAGAGACAGGATTTGTGATGAGTCAAGGAATGAAGTGTTCTGGGGAAAAGGCTGGAAAGCAGAGTTGAGGATCCTCAGATCAGACGTGATCTCGCTGAATGGTGGAGCAGATTTGATGGGCTGAATGGCCTCATCCTGCTCCTGTGTCTTATGGTCTTCTAATTTCAGGCCACATCTCATAAATGTGAGCACACCGATGTGTCAGTGCAGTTCCGAGGGAGTGCTGCACTGTCAGAGGGGTTGCCTTGTATTGTTAAATATTGAAATGAGGCCCAATTTGCCTTCTCAGGCAGAGATGAGGAAACACATGGCACGGGGTTGAGGAAGTGCAGTCAAGGGCTTTCTGGTGCCCTGGCCAATATTTAGACTCCGACAGAGGAAGGGAGCCTGGTCACTGTCGCAATTGTGTCCCGTGGGAGTACGTCCCAGGAGAGGGCATACAGAGACTTTGACCACTTGGGGCCTACATCCCTGGTGAGGCCCAGGCTCATTAGCCCAGATTCTCTGGGTAGTCAGTGTCCTAGCAGCTGATTTGCCAGCACCCAGTCAGCACCTTTACCCAGCAGTGATGGCTGCTCTTGTGAAGAATTGAGTTGTTCGGCTGAGTAGGAGGTATCAGATTCCTTTCTTTCTTACCTTGTGTGGTGACTGTTGCTGGACACCGGGACAACTCCCACTCGATTAATAGACACTCCCTCCCATCCTCCACCCTCCTGCCAGGTTCCAAAACCACATCCCAAGGGTGGGGCTGGGAAGTGGAGGGAGGAGAAATACCACTCACTCATGGTCGGGCATTGGGGGAGGCAACAGACTGCACCAATCTGAAGGTGGAGGGACAGGTTGAGAAGGCCTTTAAAGCAACTTTACAGCTTTTGTTGGTCACAGTACATAAATCAGGAAGTTAACCCACACCTTTCTGTTTTATATACAAATATATATAAAACAAATTGGTGAGGCTTCAGCTGGAGTATTGCATGCACTTCTGGTGTCACACTTTTGGGAAAATGTCAATGCTGGGGCGTGGGTGCAGGACAGATTTACTGAAGGGGAGAAGATCAAGG
>NW_025199406.1:5094-6000 GCF_004010195.1 Chiloscyllium plagiosum
TTTGTGTGTGTGTGTGTATGTGTGTGGGGCTAGTGTGTTTGTGTGTGAAGTGGATGGTATGTGTGTGCATCCTAGTGTGACAAAGAGAATGTCAGCTTCTGTGTGAGCATGTGTGTGTCGGGGCACGGGGAGGAAGCAGGGACAGGAGAGAGAAAGCATGGAGATGGGGAATAGGAGATGAGGAGTGATCAATCCTTGGATGAGAATAGAACAGAGTATGAGCCTCAAGGGAAGCCATCGACTGTAATACGGAGGCTACCATTTTGTTGACTGTAATAAACGAAAGTCCAGGGTTGCTTTCATGTATTAGGGGACAGGACACAGGTATCACAGGAGGCAATGTCATCAAACCTGTTAATGACAGCAGACAGGTCGAAAAGACAGAGGAACTAAAATTAAAGCATTCTTATCAACATGTAAAGAGGTGAGACAAATATGGCTGGCCAATTTCATACCCTTGCACTCAATAAAATGTTCTTCATTTTTTACACTAATTAAGTTTCAAGCTTTTTTCAAAGGAAACTTACCACCGTCATAGAATGAGATTGCTTTCAATTTTCTGTCAGCTTCAAGGACTTTATCCACATCGGCCTTCACGAGGGCAAGAGCGTACGCAGTGATGGCAATGGTGTGAGGCTGGGTAATATTCGGCAGCTTGCTGTGCAAAAAGCTAACGGCACTTTCAATGCTTCTTTCCTGGGGGTGGAAACAGACAGTTGAGAACATGAACAAATTTTGAAAGCTTTCTCAGATTTTATTCTCAGAAGGGAACATCCATTCATCATTAGTCAGAACTAAACTGAATAGCAGCTTGATTCATTTTAAACTGGCTACAACACTAATTTCCAAAATTTCAAAAACACAATACCCTGTTTATCAAAAGTGCCTGCATGTTTCATGTGAACT
>NW_025199407.1:0-865 GCF_004010195.1 Chiloscyllium plagiosum
CAGGTGCAACGTAGGTGTTCTGCAAAGTGGTCACCCAGTGTACCCTTTGTTTTCCCAATGTAGAGGAGACCATGTTGTGAGCAGCGAATGCAATAGACTAGATTGTGGGAAGTGAAGGTAAAGTGCTGATTTACCTGGAGGGTATGGTTGGGTCCTTGGATATCGAGGAAGGAGGAAGTAAATGGACAGGTGTTACGTCTTCAACAGCTGCAGGGGAAGCTCAGCATAAGCTGGAAGAACAACACTTCATTTTCCACTCGGGGACCCTGCAGCCTTCTGGACTCAATAGTGAGTTCAATAACTTAGGGTATGAACTCCCTCATATCAATAGACAATAGACAATAGACAATAGACAATAGGTGCAGGAGTAGGCCATTCAGCCCTTCGAGCCTGCACCGCCATTCAATATAATCATGGTTGATCATTCCTAATCAGTATCCTGTTCCTGCCTTATCTCCATAACCCTTGATTCCACTATCTTTGAGAGCTCTATCCAACTCTTTCTTAAATGAATCCAGAGAGTGGGCCTCCACTGCCCTCTGGGGCAGAGCACTCCACACAGCTACCACTCTCTGGGTGAAGAGGTTTCTCCTGAGCTCTGTCCTAAATGGTCTACCCCGTATTTTTAAGCTGTGTCCTCTGGTTCGGCACTCACCCATCAGTGGAAATATGTTTACTACTGCCAGAGTGTCCAATCCTTTCATAATCTTATACGTCTCAATCAAATCCCCTCTCATCAAGGGTATACAAGCCCAGTTGCTTCAGTCTTTCAGTGTAAGGTAATCCTGCCATTCCAGGAATTGACCCCGTGAACCTATGTTGCACTCCCTCAATAGCCAGAATGTCTTTTCTCAAATTTAGAGAC
>NW_025199407.1:5385-6000 GCF_004010195.1 Chiloscyllium plagiosum
GAGCAGGACAATCAACGTTTCAGGCATAAGCTCTTCATCAGGAATAAGGCTTGTGGGCCAAGGGGGCTCAGAGATAAATGGGAAGGGGGAGGTAGCTGAGAGTGTTATAGGTAGATGAAGGTGGGGGTGAAGGTGATAGGTTGGAGAGGAGGGTGGAGTGGATAGGTGTGAAGGAAGGTGGGAAGAAGATGGACAGGTAAGCCAAGTCAAGAAGGTGGTGCCAAATTGGTAGGTTGGATCTGGAATAAGGTGAGGGTAGGGAAATTGAGAAAACTGGTGAAATCCGCATTAATCCTGTATGGTTGGAGGGTCCCAAGGTGGAAGATGAGGCATTCTTCCTCCAGGCGGTGGGGGAATCTTCAACAGTTGCTGACACCACATAATTCAGTGTGGAAACTCTGGTGAAAATCATACCGAGCTGGTTAGGACATTGAGTTTTCATACCATTTTTTTAAAAAATTAGCAAGAGCCAAAGATGAACTTGGTCTATCACAAGATATTTTCAAAGGCAAACAAATCCCAACACTAAAAACATTACATCAAAATATTATGTACATGTCAAACCAGCACACACGGGTATTGGACACACAAGATTGGTAGCACATCAATCTGTCC
>NW_025199408.1:0-3684 GCF_004010195.1 Chiloscyllium plagiosum
CTGGAGGTGAGATGGTACCTATATACAACAACATCACGTGTCTTGATATCCTGTAACTATGTTAAAATTACTGTTTCAACAGAAAGCTATACTATGATACAACAAATACTTTACAGGCATTTTAATTCCATAGATGCTTTAATGCTGCAGATTCATTAACAGTACAGATACTTTAATGCTGCAGACAGTTTAATACTGCAGGTATATTATTGCTGATACTTCAGTGCTGCTGATTCTTTAATGCTGCAAATACTTTAACCCTGCAAATGCCTCAAACCTGCAGATGCTTTAATGCTCCAGGTACTTTAGTGTTGTTGATACATTAATGCTGCAAGAGTTTTAATAATTTAGATACATTGATGATTTCGATACATGATTGATTAATATTGCAAGTACTTCACTGCAGCAGGTGCTTTTATACTGCAACGTTAATGCTGCAGATAATTTAATGTAAAAGATATTAAATGCTGCAGATACCTTAATACCGCTGATATTTCAATACTCCAGGCACTTCAGGTCTGCAGGACTTCAAGATAATCAGCAGGAAGTCATGTCTGACAAATCTTTTAGAGATTTTCGTAGGTGTAACGAAGAAGATGGATGAGGCTAGGGCAGTGGATGTTATCTACATGGACTTTAGTAAGGCCTTTGACAAGATCCCACACAGCAGGCTAGTCATGAAGGTTAAGTCACAAGGGATTCAGGGAGAGCTAGCTAATTGGATTCAAAATTGGCTCGATGGGAGGAAGCAGCGGGTGATGTTCAGAGATTGTTTCTCAGACTGGAGGCCTGTGACTAGTGGTATGTCACGAGGGTCAGTGCTGGCACCTTTGTTATTTGTTATTTACATAAATGATCTGGATATGAATGTACAAGGCGTGATTAGTAGGTTTGCGGATGATACAAAATTAGGAGGTTTCATTGATAGTGAGAAAGGTTATCAAAAAGTACAGAGGGATTCTGACCAAATGGGGTTGAGGATTGGTAGATGCAATTCAATGCAGATAAGTGTGAGGTGTGTGAGGTATTGCACTTTGGAAAGTGAAACCAGGGTAGGACTTATACAGTAAATGGTAAGGTCCTGAGGAGTGTTATGGAACAGAGGGACCTAGGAATACAAGTACATAGTTTTTTGAAAGTAGCGTCACAGGTCCTGAGGAGTTTATGGAACAGAGGGACCTAGGAATACAAGTACATAGTTTTTTGAAAGTAGCGTCACAGGTTGACAGAGTGGTGAAGAAGGCATTTAGCATGCTGGCATTGAGGCATTGAGTATAGGATTTGGGATGTTATGTTACAGCTGTACACTTTGATGGTGAAGCCACACTTGGAGTTTTATGTACAGTTTGGTCACCCTGTTATAGTTAAACTGGAAAGAGTGCAAAGAAGATTTACAAGGATGTTGCCAGGACTAATAGGTCTGAGTTACAGGGAATGGTTGACCAGGATAGGACTTTATTCCTTCGAAAGTCGGAGAATGAGGGGTGACCTTATTGAAGTGTATAAAATCATGTGGGGTACTGATAGGATGAATGCATTTAGTCTTTTTCTCAGAGATGGGGAATTGAAAACTAGAAGGCGTAGGTTTAAGGTGAGAGGGGAGAGATTTAAAAAAGACCTGAGGGGCAACTTCTTCACACAGAGAGTGGTGCTTATATGGAATGGGTTGCCAGGGAAAGTGGTCAAGGCAGGTGCAGTAGCAACATTTAAAAATCATTTGGATAGGTACATGGAAGGGAAGGGTTTAGAGGGATATGGACCAAACTAAAGTAATTGGAACTAGCTGAGTGGGTACCATGGTCAACATGGACTAGTTTGGGCTGAAGGGCCTGTTTCCACATTGTGTTATTCTAAGACTTTAGTGCTTGTCTACTTTAAAACTATAGGTACTTTAATGCTGCAAGTGATTTAGCATTTCAGATGCAAAAATAAAAATTGCTGGAAAAATTCAGTAGGTCTGGCAGCCTCTGTGGAGAGAAAGCAGAGTTAATGTGACCCTTTACTCAGAGAGTTATAGGGGCATGGAATACACTGCCTGCAATAGTAGTAGACTCACCAACTTTAAGGGCAGTTAAATGGTCATTAGATAGGCATATGGATAAGAATGGAATAGTGCAGGTTAGATGGGCATTAGATTGGTTCCACAGGTCAGTGCAACAGCAAGGGCCGAAGGGCCTGTACTGCACTGTAATGTTCTATGTTCTACATTCTCTCTGCAGGTTTTGCCGGACATGCTGAGTTTTTCCAATAATCTTTGGTTTTGCATCTGACTTCCAGCATTTGCAGTACTTTTTTTTTGTTTAGTAATCCAAATACTACAGCTGTTTTAATGATGCATTACCCTTTAACACTGCAAATACTTTACTACTGAAGATAATTTAATGTTGTGGGTACTTTAATACTGGACATACTTTAATGTTGCATGTTCTTTAACATTGCAAGTACATTTTTGCTACAGATAATTAAATGCTACAGATATTTTAATATGCTTTTTCAATAGACAGACCAAATTCAAACCCTTCTCTCTAGTTTAGCTGTGAAGAGTAATTATCCTATTTGAATGAAGATTTTCACATTACCCCTTCAGGGACAGGCAAACATTTCATTCAGTTTGAAATATACAATACAATTGGCAAGGAATCCTCCTGAGTATTCTATTATGATCTGTGTAACATTTATTATGGTAATCCCAGGAAATGATAACATTTTCATTATTTATCATTGAAAAGAATATTCATCAGCTTTGAAATTTCAGTGGTTCTGTAGCTCTCATCGGAGTGCAGCATCTATTGTACATGAATGTAAAGTGCATTGCTCTGCCCTGCAGCTCTGTTTGATGAGTGGGGAGATTATTCAGATGAGTTCCCAGCAGAATATCATTTTCGAAGTTCTGGATCTTAAACAAGCATCGCCTGCAACCGTCAGCAGGTGGGTAAGGGACACAGATCAGGTGGGAATGGTGTGATCTGCATGGACTGGGGGGTGGGGGGAATGTGATGGTGAGTGTCATCACTGAGATGTGACGACACAAGGGAAGATCTCACTTGGATTCTAATGTTTCTGCTGGTGAGTGATCCAATGTTGGATGGGGATGGGCACCAATGTTAGGTGGCAGGATGGGTGTTGGGTGGGGATGAGCACCCATGTTGGGCAACAGGGTGGGTGATTCATGGGGATTGGTGCTGGGCAGCAGGGTGGGCTTTGGATGGGGGATGGGCACCAATGTTGTGTGTTGGATGGAGGGGTGGGCACTGATGTTGGGTGGCAGGGTGGATATTATTGGGGGATGAGTACCAGCGTTGGGTGGCAGGGTGGGTGATTGGGAGCATGTGTTGGTGATCTATTTACAGACGAACCTCGATTATCCAAACGAGATGGGCGGGCACTATTTCATTCGGATAATTGATTATTCGGTTAATTGATTCAATGCCTCTCCTCTGAGGCTCGGAGTTTTCTGAAGTTTCCTTTATCCTTGCTCTGCCTGTATCTGCTTTGTTTCTGAGCAGAGACACACACATGTGTGTAAGGGACCTGCAGCATTGTTAAAAAGCCTCCACTCCTCCGACTGCCCCCACCCCACCCCCGCCCGACCCCCAACCCCATTCAACCCCGCCCCCCATCCGACTCCACCCACCGACCACGCCCCCGCCCACCCCCATCCCACCTGGCCCCACTCCCTGTCCG
>NW_025199408.1:5099-6000 GCF_004010195.1 Chiloscyllium plagiosum
AGAGAGAGAGAGGCAGAGAGAGAGAGGCAGAGAGCAAGCAGAGAGATAATATAACCATTAAATACAAAGTAAGGAAGTTATACAGAACCTATATAAAACTCTGGTTCCAAGACAACTTGAGTATTATGGCTGGTTCTGGTCACTACACCTTATGTGTATTGCAAGGAATCCAAGAGACTGCAAAGGAGATTAAACAGAATGGTGCCAGGTATCAGGTACAAAAGTTTAGGGTAAGGAGACCTTTTCTTCCAGTTGAGAAAGAAAGACTGAGAATGATCCATTGCTAATTAAATTAGTTTAGTTTAGGGAAGTGTCACATTGAAAAAGATATGCAATGCCATCAAGCTAAATTACAGGTCAGAAGATGGGGAAAGTTCAAAAACCAAAAAAGATGAATCAAAAAAGAACAAATTAGAATATGGCAGTCAACTAGGAAGCAATTGCTTCAGACATCAAGGACTTATAAAAGTATCTAACGAAACTGTGGGCCTTTTAGAGGATTGTGACTGGGAGATTAATAATGATAAACAATGCAAAAGCTGAGAATTTGAATAATTATTGTTTTCCTCACATTAGAATAGACAAAAACATCAAGAATAGGATTAAACAAGGGAACAAAATGAGAAACTTAAAACCATGATTAAAGAAAATGTATTAGAGAAACTAATGAGACCAAAAGAATGACAAGTATTAAAAAACGGAGTGGTTGCAAAGATAGAGGATACATTCATTGTAAACTTCCAAAAATTACCTCAATTCTAGAAAACTTCTTTTGTAATTAAAAAAAAAACAGCAAATCTAACACCACTCAAGAATGAAGGGTGACTTGAAGCAGGAAAGTATAAACTAGTTAACCCAACATTATTGTTGAATTTCTCTCATTTATTACTGAATAATTGTG
>NW_025199409.1:0-1734 GCF_004010195.1 Chiloscyllium plagiosum
TGTTGTTGGTGGTGTCAATATACAAACATACAAAATAGAAGCAGACGTAGACCATTTGGCCCCTTGAGCCTGCTCCACCATTCGATAAGATTGTGACTGATTCTTTTGTGCTCCCAATTCCACCATTCCCCATAATCTTTGATTTCTAAGCACAACAAGAAACTATCTACATATGCCTTCAAAATGCTCAAGGAACCCGCCTCCAGTTCCTGCTGGGACAGAGTTCCAAAGTTGCGTAACCCTGTGAGGAAAATGTTCTTGTCTCCCTCCTAAAAGGGTATCCCCTAATTTCAAGACCTTGCCTCCCTGCTCTGGACTGACCCCACAAGAGGAAACCTCCTATGCACAACCACCTTGCAAAAACCATTCAGGGTCTTACATAATTCATACACTCTTCACTCTTTTGAACTTCAGCAGAAACAAGCCCACCACATTCATCTTATCATTATAAAAACAACCCACTCATTCTGGGCATCAATCTGGGAAGCATCCTTTGAATTGCCACCAATGCATAAATATCTATCCTTAAAACAGGAGACCAAAACTCCACAGTGTTCAAAAGCTGATCTCATTAATGTCCTGTACAACTGAAGTGTACCATCTTTATTTTTATGTTTAATTGCTCTAATAAAAAAGGATAGCAACCTATTAGTGTTCTTGATTACATACTCTACTTGCATACTAACCTTTAGTGATTCTAGCACTAGAACACCTAAGTCCCTCTGCATCTTAGAATCCCTCAGTCATTCTTCATTTAAGTGATACTCTGCTTTTTCAAACATCCTGCCAAAGTGATTCCACTTGCCAGATTTTGTCCATTCAATCATCTGATCTATATATGACTGCAACTTCCTTGTGTCATCTTCCTGTGAACATACTCTCCTATCTATCTTGGTATCCATCTGTATACCTGCTACCATGCCTTTGGTCCCCTCGTCTAAGTCATTGCTGTAAGTTGCAAAAGGTTGAGGCCCCAGCATTGACTCTTGTGGGATTGTTGTTGTCACATACCCCCAATCAGACAATGATCCATTTATGCCAGGCGAAAGTAGGACTGCAGATGCTGGAGATCAGAGTCTCGATTAGAATGGTGCTGGAAAAGCACAGCAGGTCAGGTTGTTCCTGATGACGGGCTCCTGCTTGAAACATCGATTTTCCTGCTCCTCCATTGCTGCCTGGCTTGCTGTGCTTTTCCAGCACCACTCTAATCTTGACCAAGATCCATTTATGCACACTTTCTGTTCTCTGCCAACCAGCAAGTCTTCGATCCGTGCTAATATGTCATCCTCTACACCATTATCTTATATTCTCCCAAATTCCATTTACTTCCTTTTTTTCCTTGTAATGCAGATTTATAGAAAATAATCAGTCACTAGCTAATCAGAGCAGGACTTCTACACTTAATGGTAAGATCCCGGGGAGTCCTGCTGAACAAAGAGACCTTGCGGTACAAGTTCATAGTTCCTTGAAAATGGATTCGCAGGTAGATGGGATAGTGAAGAAGGCGGAGAAAGTGAGGTCTGCAGATGCTGGAGATCAGAGCTGAAAATGTGTTGCTGGAAAAGCGCAGCAGGTCAGGCAGCATCCAGGGAACAGGAGAATCGACGTTTCAGGCATAAGCCCTTCTTCAGGAATGTCCGAAACATCGATTCTCCTGTTCCCTGGATGCTGCCTGACCTGCTGCGCTTTTCCAGCAACACATTTTCAGCTCTGATCTCCAGCATCTGCAGACCT
>NW_025199409.1:4590-6000 GCF_004010195.1 Chiloscyllium plagiosum
GTCTTCTTGAACCATTGCAGTCCATGTGCTGTGGGTAGACCCACAATGTCCTTAGGGAGGGAATTCCAGGATTTTGACCCAGTGACACCGAAGGAACGGCGATATCTTTCCAAGTCAGGATGGTGAGTGGCTCGGAGGGGAACTTGCAGGGGGTGGAGTTCCCATGTATCTGCTGCCCTTGTCCTTCTAGATAGAAGTGCTCATGGGTTTGAAAGGTGCTGTCTGAGGATCTTTGGTGAATTTCTGCGGTGCATCTTGTAGATGGTAAACACTGCTGTTACTGAGCGTCGGTGGTGGAGGGAGGGGATGTTGATGGCGGTGGGTGGGCTGTTTGTCCTGGATGGTGTCAAGATTGTGAACTGCTCTTGTAGCCACAGTATTTGTGTGGTGAACATAAGCCAGTTTGTGTTCAATGCTAGCTCCCAGAATGTTGGTGGTGGGGGAATTCCGTGATGGCATGTCATTGAATGTCAAGGAGCAATAGTTAGCTTGTCTCTTGTTAGACATGGTCATTGTATGATACTTGGGGCAGACTTTACTCTGGACAATGGGAGGCCCCAGATACCGGCTGGAAAACCAGTGAAAATACTACCTAGCTTTGCTTAGGAAGCTCAGCTTTCCTCTCCAACTCATCAGGTACCAATCTGGACAGCACTGGACCTCCCACCAACCTGAGCTGGGTGGAAATCCCATCCCCAAGAGCCAGCAACTCTCCAGGCCTAGCCACACCAATGGGAGCAGTGATCACTGCTGGTATTACACCTGAATCTTCTGAAGGAATCGTCAATGGAAAGAGGTGTCTGGGCAGGATGTGAGTAGCCAAGAGAGGTGTGGGAGCTGGCAAGGACAGGGGGTCAAAAGCAGATGTGGTGGTTGGCTTTCCGTGTCCCCATCACTGACTCCAGTGCCAAGTCCCTGAACTGGACACAGAGATTCCAAGGGCAAGGCTGTACTCCTCCTCCTTCACCTAGACCACTGGAAAATCCTGCAAGGATTGTTAGGCAACCACTCCAGGTGGCAGCTACTGAAAAGGTCCTCAATGACTTCAATTGGCATTTGGCCTTAAAAAGACTTCAATTTGCTCTTCCTACCCTGAGGTTGATGAAGAGGGGCTTGGATGCAGAGTCCCAATCCTCCCACAAATCTACCCCTGCCCCATTCACCCCAATCTCACCACCCCCTCCCAGAGGGTGCACCTTAAAGAGTCTGACCTTGTCATGGGAAGGCGGGGCATGGCAAAGATGGGCAACCAATACCAACCAAAGGCAGGGAGGTAAAGATGACATCCGGTGACATCCTCCAATCAGAGTGGGTGATGCTAATTTGAAACATTTCCACATGTTAAACATTCCAGGATAAGTTCTTCACAAATCCAAACACAACAATCCACCTGGCTCGCCTTTCTCTCTC
>NW_025199410.1:0-2317 GCF_004010195.1 Chiloscyllium plagiosum
TCGATCCGAGTCATGAGGGCGATAGGGATAAAAGGGGAGGGGGAGAAAGTGGGAACAGCATACAGCGTTATATATTAGCCTTTATCATATGGAATGGCGGTGAAGGTCTGACGGCTGAATGGAGTGCCCAGCGGGTACACCTTGCCCAGTGTCTCACTGCGGGGACACCCTGCCCAATGTCTCACTGCGGGAACACCCTGCCCAGTGTCTCACTGCGGGGACACCCTGCCCAATGTCTCACTGCGGGAACACCCTACCCAGTGTCACACTGCGGGTACACCATGCCCAGTGTCTGACTGCAGGAACACCCTACCCAGTATCTCGCTACAGGAACACCCTGCCCAGTGTCTCACTGCGGGAACGCCCTGCCCAGTGTCTCACTGTGGGAACACCTTGCCCAGTGTCTCACTGTGGGAATACCTTGCCCAGTGTCTCACTGCGGGAACGCCCTGCCCAGTGTCTCACTGCGGGAACGCCCTGCCCAGTGTCTCACTTCGGGAACGTCCTGCCCAGTGTCTCACTGTGGGAACACCTTGCCCAGTGTCTCACTGCGGGAACGCCCTGCCCAGTGTCTCACTGCGGGAACGCCCTGCCCAGTGTCTCACTGTGGGAACACCTTGCCCAGTGTCTCACTGCGGGAACACCCTGCCCAGTGTCTCACTGCGGGAACGCCCTGCCCAGTGTCTCACTGTGGGAACACCTTGCCCAGTGTCTCACTGTGGGAACACCTTGCCCAGTGTCTCACTGCGGGAACGCCCTGCGCAGTGTCTCACTGCGGGAACGCCCTGCCCAGTGTCTCAATGTGGGAACACCTTGCCCAGTGTCTCACTGTGGGAACACCTTGCCCAGTGTCTCACTGCGGGAACGCCCTGCCCAGTGTCTCACTGCGGGTTCACCATACCCAGTGTCTCACTGCAGGACCGCCATGCCCAGTGTCTCACTGCGGGCACACCCTGACCAGTGTCTCACTGTGGGGACACCATGCCCAGTGTATCTCTGCGGGAACGCCCTGCCCAGTGTCTCACTGCGGGAAGGCCCTGCCCAGTGTCTCACTGCGAGAACGCCATGCCCAGTGTCTCCATGTGGAACACCCTGCCCAGTGTCTCACTGCGGGACCGCCCTGCCCAGTGTCTCACTGCGGGAACGCCCTGCCCAGTGTCTCACTGCGGGAAGGCCCTGCCCAGTGTCTCACTGCGAGAACACCCTGCCCCGTGTCTCACTGCGGGACCGCCCTGGCTAGTGTCTCACTGTGGAGACACCCTGTCCAGTGTCTCACTGCGGGAACACCATGCCCAGTGTATCTCTGCGGTAAGGCCCTGCCCAGTGTCTCACTGCGAGAACGCCCTGCCCAGTGTCTCACTGCGGGAACACCCTGCCCAGTGTCTCACTGAGGGAAAGCCCTGACCAGTGTCTCCATGTGGGAACACCCTGCCCAATGTCTCACTGCGGGTGCACACTGCCCAGTGTCACACTGCGGGTACACCATGCCCAGTGTCTGACTGCAGGAACACCCTACCCAGTATCTCGCTACAGGAACACCCTGCCCAGTGTCTCACTGAGGGAAAGCCCTGACCAGTGTCTCCATGTGGGAACACCCTGCCCAATGTCTCACTGCGGGACCACCCTGCCCAGTGTCTCACTGCGGGAACGCCCTGCCCAGTGTCTAACTGTGGGAGCACCTTGCCCAGTGTCTCACTGCGGGAACGCCCTGCCCAGTGTCTAACTGTGGGAGCACCTTGCCCAGTGTCTCACTGCGGGAACGCCCTGCCCAGTGTCTAACTGTGGGAGCACCTTGCCCAGTGTCTCACTGCGGGAACGCCCTGCCCAGTGTCTAACTGTGGGAGCACCTTGCCCAGTGTCTCACTGCGGGAACGCCCTGCCCAGTGTCTAACTGTGGGAGCACCTTGCCCAGTGTCTCACTGCGGGAACGCCCTGCCCAGTGTCTAACTGTGGGAGCACCTTGCCCAGTGTCTCACTGCGGGAACGCCCTGCCCAGTGTCTAACTGTGGGAGCACCTTGCCCAGTGTCTCACTGCGGGAACGCCCTGCCCAGTGTCTAACTGTGGGAGCACCTTGCCCAGTGTCTCACTGCGGGAACGCCCTGCCCAGTGTCTCACTGCGGGAAGGCCCTGCCCAGTGTCTCACTGCGAGAACGCCCTGCCCAGTGTCTCACTGCGGGAAGGCCCTGCCCAGTGTCTCACTGCGAGAACGCCATGCCCAGTGTCTCCATGTGGAACACCCTGCCCAGTGTCTCACTGAGGGAAAGCCCTGACCAGTGTCTCCATGTGGGAACACCCTGCCCAATGTCTCACTGCGGG
>NW_025199410.1:4715-6000 GCF_004010195.1 Chiloscyllium plagiosum
AGAGATGTTAGGGGTAGGTTCTTTACTCAGCGAGTCGTGAGTTCATGGAATGCCCTGCCAGTAGCAGTGGTGGACTCTCCCTCATTATGGGCATTTAAGCGGGCATTGGATAGGCATATGGAGGATAGTGGGCTAGTGTAGGTTAGGTGGGCTTGGATCGGCGCAACATCGAGGGCCGAAGGGCCTGTACTGCGCTGTATTCTTCTATGTTCTATGTTCTATGTTCTAAATGTTGGAAACATCAGAGTCCATGTCATGGGATGACACTGAAATCCTGCTCTTATCCTGGGTTTATTAATCTATTGATTAAACAGGGCTTGTATGCCCTTGAGTGTAAAAGATTAATGGGTGTTCCTAAGTGAATGACTGTGGATGAACGAACATACCAAGACAAAGCAATCTGTGGAATTCACACCTCGGATTGTTTGTGGACTGAGTCAAAACTCAAAATCTACAGACATCAATTTCAGAGCTCAGTACTTAAAAGACAATGCAGAAATCAGTTATAGGGTTATTGAGTTACACAAACCCTTTGGTCCAATTCATCTATGCTGACCAGATATTCTAAATTAATCTAGTCCCATTTGTCAACATATGGCCTATATCCCTTTAAACCCTTCGTATTAAAACTGAAGACCGTACATTATTCATTTTAATCATTTTGATCATCGTGAGTGTATGTATGGGAGTGATCTAACATTAGATTTCCAGGGTCAATGCATAAAGACTCCATTTTTTATTTAAACCCACAAAAGCTTGCTGCTGGATTCACAGTAGACCACAAGCTCAGAATTGAAGAAAAATACACGCATTCTTTTTCAAGAATACCCTGATTATTGACATTAAGGAAAGGGAATTGCGGTTTTGATTCTTTCTTATCCCTTTCAGCAATGTCATAAAATTGCTGACTGCTCAACTTGCCTTCCCAGCGCTGATTTTCACTAATATTGTTAACTGTTCTCTCTCCTCAGACACGTTTCAATCCACACCCACCTTTCACAGAACTCTGTGTCTAAATTCCTTCAATTGAAGTCCCAAGCCCAGACCCAGAGCCTCACATATGGCACCCTCAGTGATTGTCTCCGAGTTTCTTAGCCTTCCACACCGTTCTCAAGCTGTCTGCAGTGTTTGACACAGTGACCACACCATTCCACCACCATCCAACTGGCTGCAATTGCATCCTTCCTCTTCCTTCCGAATCCTTTCTACACACAGACCCTAGGCCACATGAAAAGAAAACACAATGTCTGTTCACACGTGCATGCATAACATTGTTATTTGTCTG
>NW_025199411.1:0-1339 GCF_004010195.1 Chiloscyllium plagiosum
AAGGGCCTGGAAAGTGGTGTTGAACAGACAGACCTAGGGGTGAAGATACTTAGTTCCTTGAAACTCTCATCACATGTAAACAGGATGGAGAAGAAGGCATTTGGCATGCTTGCTTTCAGTGGGCAGAGCATTATGTACAGGAGTTGGGGTATCATGTTAGAGCTGTACCACACATTGGTAAGGCCACATTTGTAACACTGCGTACAATTCTGGTCATCCTGCTGTAGGAAGGATGCTATTAAACTGGAAAGGGTGCAAAAGAGATTTACAAGGATGTTACCAAGACTGGAGAATTTGAGAGAACTGGATAGACTCTGGCTTTCTTCCCTGGAGGATCAGAGGCTGAGGGATGACATTGTTAAGTTTTGTAGAATCATGAGTGGTACAGATAAGGTGAATAGCCAAGGTCTTTTCTCCCTAGTGGGGAGTCCAAAACTAGAGGGCATAGGTTTTGGGTGAGAGGGGAAAGATTTAAAGGGGACCTGAGGGGCAACTTCTTCACACAGCGAGTGGTGCTTGTATGGAACAAGCTGAAACAGGAAGTGGTAGAGGCTGGTACAATTATACCACTTAAAAGACATTTGTATAAGTACTTGGAATAGGAGGGATATGGGCCAAATGCGGGCAAACGGGAATCATTCAAGTTTATGGATTCTGGTTGGTATGGATTAGTTGGACTGAAGGGTCTGTTTCTGTGCTGTATGACTGCGTGATTCTATGACTCAATATATGCCTGAACTTTATCTCTACATCATTATCAGTCACATTTCTACCTTGTGTGGACGTTGTACCAATGTTATGGGAGCTCAGTAGCCAAAATACTTGAAATACAACAATTATTAAAATAAAGCAACAGCTCAATGGGGTGTTCAAGAAAACATATGGGACACTTGCTTTTATCAGTTATGGTCAAAAGCCACTCCACACCAGGTTATAGTCCAACAAGTTTATTTGAAATCACAAGCTTTTGGAGCACTGCCCCTTCATCAGGTGAAGTCAGACATGGCATGGTAAGATATAGATTATAAGAGCAGGGACAATATCTTAGAACATAGAACATAGAACATTACAGTGCAGTACAGGCCCTTCGGCCCTCGATGTTGCGCTGACCTGTCATACCAATCTGAAGCCCATCTAACCTACACTATTCCATGTACGTCCATATGCTTGTCCAATGACGGCTTAAATGTACTTAAAGTTGGCGAATCTACTACCATTGCAGGCAAAGCATTCCATACCCTTACTACTCTCTGAGTAAAGAAACTACCTCTGACATCTGTCCTATATCTATCACACCTCAATTTAAAGCTATGCCCCCTCATGCTCGCTGTCACCATAC
>NW_025199411.1:2881-6000 GCF_004010195.1 Chiloscyllium plagiosum
AGTCCCTGTTCCTGGTGTAAACACTGTTCCCAGGCAGGCTAGACCCTGTTCCTGGAGTTGACACTGCTCCCAGGGCAGGCTAGACCCTCTTCCTGATGGTGACACTGCTCCCAGGGCAGACTAATCCCTGATCCTGGAGTAGACACTGCTCCCAGGGCAGGCTTGACCCTATTCCTCATGTAGACACTGTTCCCAGGGCAGGCTAGACCCTGTTCCTGGTGTAGAAACTGCTCCCAGGGTCGACCAGTCCCTGTTCCTGGTGTAAACACTGTTCCCAGGGCAGGCTAGACCCTGATCCTGGAGTAGACACTGCTCCCAGGGCAGGCTTGACCCTATTCCTCATGTAGACACTGTTCCCAGGGCAGGCTAGACCCTGTTCCTGGTGTAGAAACTGCTCCCAGGGTCGACCAGTCCCTGTTCCTGGTGTAGACACTGCTCCCAGGGCAGGTTAGACCCTGTTCCTGGAGTAGACACTGCTCCCAGGGCAGGCTAGACCCTCTTCCTGATGGTGACACTGCTCCCAGGGCAGACTAATCCCTGTTCCTGGTGTAGACACTGCTCCCAGGATCGACTAGTCGCTGTTCCTGGTGTAGACACTGCTCCCAGGTCACGCTGGTCCCTGTTCCTGGTGTAAACAGTGTTCCCAGGGCAGTCTAGTCCCTGTACCTGGTGTAGACACTGTTGCCAGGGCAGGCTAGACACTATTCCTGGTGTAGACACTGCTCCCAGGTTACGCTAGTCCCTGTTCCTGGTGTAAACACTGTTCCCAGGCAGGCTAGACCCTGTTCCTGGAGTTGACACTGCTCCCAGGGCAGGCTCGACCCTATTCCTCGTGTAGACACTGCTCCCAGGACAGGCTAGACCCTGTTCCTGGTGTAGACAGTGCTCCCAGGGCAAGCTAGACCCTGTTCCTGGTGTTTACACTGCTCCCAGGGTCGACTAGTCGCTGTTCCTGGTGTAGACACTGCTCCCAGGTCACGCTGGTCCCTGTTCCTGGTGTAAACACTGTTCCCAGGGCAGGCTAGACCTTGTTCTTGGTGTAGACACTGCTCCCAGGGCAGGCTAGTCCTTGTTCCTGGTGTAGACACTGCTCCCATGGCAGGCTCAACCCTATTCCTCATGTAGACACTGCTCCCAAGGTCAAGCTAGTCCCTGTTCCTGGTGTAAACACTGTTCCCAGGGCAGGCTAGACCCTGTTCCTGGAGTAGACACTGCTCCCAGGGCAGACTCGACCCTATTCCTCGTGTAGACACTGTTCCGAGGACAAGCTAGTCCCTGTTCCTGGAGTAGACACTGCTCCCAGGGCAGGCTAGACCCTCTTCGTGGTGTAGACACTGCTCCCAGGGCAGGCTAATCCCTGTTCCTGCTGTTGACACTGCTCCCAGGGCAGGCTAGTCCCTGTTCCTGGTATTGACTCTGCTCCCACGGCAGGTTAGACCCTGTTCCTGGTGTAGAAACTGCTCCCAGGTTACGCTAGTCCCTGTTCCTGGTGTAAACACTGTTCCCAGGGCAGGCTAGACCCTGTTCCTGGTGTAGACACTGCTCCCAGGGTCGACTAGTCGCTGTTCCTGGTGTAGATACTGCTCCCAGGTCACGCTAGTCCCTGTTCCTGGTGTATACACTGTTACCAGGGCAGGCTAGACCCTGTTCTTGGTGTAGACACTGCTCCCAGGGCAGGCTAGTCCTTGTTCCTGGTGTAGACACTGCTCCCAGGGCAGACTAGACCCTGTTCCTGGTGTAGACACTGCTCCCAGGTCAGGCTAGTCCCTGTACCTGGTGTAGACACTGCTGCCAGGGCAGGCTAGACACTATTCCTGGTGTAGACACTGCTGCCAGGGCAGGCTAGTCCCTGTTCCTGGTGTAGACACTGCTCCCATGGCAGGCTCAACCCTAATCCTCATGTAGACATTGCTCCCAGGTCACGCTAGTCCCTGTTCCTGGTGTAAACACTGTTCCCAGGGCAGGCTCGACCCTGTTCCTGGAGTCGACACTGCTCCCAGGGCAGGCTTGACCCTATTCCTCATGTAGACACTGTTCCCAGGGCAGGCTAGACCCTGTTCCTGGTGTAGAAACTGCTCCCAGGGTCGACCAGTCCCTGTTCCTGGTGTAAACACTGTTCCCAGGGCAGGCTAGACCCTGATCCTGGAGTAGACACTGCTCCCAGGGCAGGCTTGACCCTATTCCTCATGTAGACACTGTTCCCAGGGCAGGCTAGACCCTGTTCCTGGTGTAGAAACTGCTCCCAGGGTCGACCAGTCCCTGTTCCTGGTGTAGAAACTGCTCCCAGGGCAGGCTAGTCCCTGTTCCTGGAGTAGACACTGCTGACAGGGCAGGTTCGACCCTATTCCTCGTGTAGACACTGCTCCCAGGGCAGGCTAGACCCTGATCCTGGTGTAGACACTGCTCCCAGGGTCGACTAGTCCCTGTTCCTGGTGTAGACACTGCTCCCAGGGCAGGCTAGACACTATTCCTGGTGTAGGCACTGCTCCCAGGGCAGGCTAGCCCCAGTACCTGGTGTAGACAGTGCTCCCAGGGCAGGCTAGACCCTGTTCCTGGTGTAGACACTGCTCCCAGGGCAGGCTAGTCCCTGTTTCTGGCGTAGACACTGCTCCCAGGGCAGTCTAGACCCTGTTCCTGGAGTAGACACTGCTCCCAGTGCAGACTAGACCCTGTTCCTGGAGTAGACACTGCTCCCAGGTCAGGCTAGTCCCTGTTCCTGGTGTAGACACTGCTCCCAGGGCAGACTAGTCCCTGTTCCTGGTGCAGACACTGCTCCCAGCGTTGACTCGTCCCTGTTCCTGGTGTCGACACTGCTCCTAGCTCAGGCTCGTCCCTGTTCCTGATGTAGACACTGCTCCCAGGGCAGGCTAATCCCTGTTCCTGGTGTCGACACTGCTCCCAGGGCAGACTAGACCCTATTCCTGGAGTAGACACTGCTCCCAGGGTCGAATAGTCCCTGTTTCTGGCGTAGACACTGCTCCCAGTTTCGATTAGTCCCTGTTTCTTTTGTAGACAGTGCTCACAGGGCCGGCTTGACACTACTTGGCGCACTGAAGCAGACAGATTGGGGCAGTGCCATTATTGAAGACAAGTGTGTATTCCAGTTGCCCGTGACTGTG
>NW_025199412.1:0-3228 GCF_004010195.1 Chiloscyllium plagiosum
ACACTGCATCCTTGGTACATCCTGGAACTTTCTGTACTCTACATGTGATGGAATATTCTGCATATTAAAATCTCCCACATTCTGTACCCTATCTTCTCTGGAACATTTTACTTAAAAAATTACCCAAATCTTCTACACCTGACATTCCCCAGAACGTAATATAGCTGACATTCACCGCGACATCAGTACCCGACATACTCTAGAAGATTCTGGTCACACATCCCAGAACATTTTGCACCCTATCTTCGCCAGAACTCGTATACCCGAAATTTCCCGGAACATTATATACCCAAACGTACTCAGGAACATTCTATCCATGACATTCGCTGCAGCATTCTGTAAGTGACGTTCTCGGGCATATTCCGTACCAGATATCTTCCAGAACATTCGATATCAGAAATTCCCCAGAACGTTCAACGCCTGACATTCCCTGAAACACTACATACCCTGCATTGCCGGGAACATGCTATCCCTGACATTTCCCGGACCATTCCATACCCTACATTGCCTGTTTCATTATCAAAATTTCTACACCCAACATTCCACGGAACCTTCTATTGGTGTCATGCCTCGAAGATTTCTGTTGCGGACATTCCTGGGAATTTCTGTACCCGACGTTCCCCAGGCAACTTTATACACAACATACGCCAAAGCATACTTTCACCGACATTACCTGTACCTTTCTGTACCCAACACACCCGAGAAACCTCTAAACTGACCCAACCTGGAGGGTTTGCGAACTGTCATGTCCCAGAACATTCTTTGCTCGACATTCTCTGTACAATACTATATTCCACATTCCTTGGGACATTTTGTACCTGACAATCCCCAGAACATTTCGGACCCAACCTTCTCCCAGACATTCTAAACTGGACATTCTCCAGAACATTTCATACCCGACATTCGGCAGAGCATGCAATCACTGACATTTCCCGATATTTATTTACACAACTTTCCCACAAGTATTCTACACATTACATTTCCCATCGCATTATGAACCGGAATTTCTTTGGATCATTCTACTCGTGACATTCCAGGAATATTCTACATTCGACATTCCCCAGGACATTCTGCACGGAAGAGTTCTGGCATTTTCTACACCCGGTGTTTTCCATACCATTCCGATATTCAACGGAACATTCTTTGGACGACATTCCCTGAAATTTATGCACCCAAAACTCCTGGGAACATTCTGTAATTGATACAACCCGAAACTTTCGCAACCCAACATTTCCCATAACATTCTGTAATCGACATTCCAAGAAACATTCTGGACCGGACATTCCTAAAAGGTTCTGTACCTGACCTTCTGCAGACAAGTCTGTGCACAAAATTTAACGGAGCATTCTTCAACGGACATTTGCGGGAAAATTCTGGAACGGACTATGCCAGAATATTCTACGCCGACATTTTCCAGAGCGTTCTATACCTGATACATCCCGGAACATTCTGTTCCTGACACTCCAAGGAACATTCTGAAGCCAACAATCCCCACACACTGTGGAGCCGACATTCCTCGAAACATTTTACACTCTATTTCTCTGGAGCATTCGATGCACGAAATTGCACAGAACATTCCAGAACCAAAATACTCCGGTGACATTCACTGCATCACTCTGTAAGACACGTTGCATGGAACGTTCTTTACCTGACATTCCCCAGAACATTCTGCACTGACGCTCCCTGGAACATTTTATTTGCAACATTCCCCTGAACCGTATTATCCCAACAATCCACAAAACGTTCTATACCCGACATTCTCCAGAACATTCTATACCAGACATTGCCCAGAACTTTCTACAAATGACATTCCCCTGAACATTCTTTACCTGACGTTCCCTGGAACATTCTGCAACTGACATTGTCAGAACATTTTATAGCGTACATTCCACCCAGACCTCAATGCTCGGCTTTCCCAATATTGCCAGAACATTCTATAACCGATATTCTGCAGAAACTTTGCATAAACGACGTTCAATGCGACATTGTAACCTTACATTCACCACATAATTTAGAGTCATATGTACCCGAGAAGTCACTACAGTGTACGTTCCCGAAAATCTTTTCTGCACGACATTACATAGAACATTATATTCCCTACATTTTCTGGACCATTCTGTAACTGACATTCCCCAGAGCTTTCTATAACCGACATTCCCAGAACATGTTATCACCGACATATACTGGAATTTTCAATAGCTGAAATTCACTGGAATATTCTATGAAAGACTTTCCCTGGAAAATTCCACACACGATATTCCATGGAATATTCAGTGCGTGGTATTCCCTGGAGCATTCTATACCCAACATTCCCGAGAATATGCTCGACCGACATTCCATCAGTACTTTGTGTACCTGACATTCCCTGGAACATTCTGTCCCTAACATTTCCCGGAACATTCTGTACCCGTCATTCTGTAGAACATTTTATACTTGACATGACATGGAACATTATATACCCAACATTGACAGAAAATTCCATAACCTACTTTCCCGGCACACTGTGTACCCGACATTCACTAGATCATTCTATATATTAGATGCCAGCATATTCTGTACCTCGACATGCCGCAGGATAATGTGCTCCCGATCATCCGGGAAACATTTTGTATCGGACATTGTTGGAAATGTCTTTCCCAATTTTCTCCACACTATTCCTCGGCTCAGTATATCAGCAACAGTCTTCGGAATATTCTTTAACCTGCAATCCCAGGAACATTCTGTACCGACATTCACCAGAACACTCATTAACCAAATTGTTCAAGAACATTCTGTGATAGAGGGAAATTTGGCCAGTTAGATAGAAAACTGGCTAACTTGTCGAAGTCAGAGAGTGGTGGTAGATGGTAAATATTCAGCCTGGAGCCCAGTTACAAGTGGAGGTCCGCAGGGATCAGTTCTGGGTCCTCTGCTGTTTGTAATTTTTATTAATGACTTGGAAGAGGGAGTCGAAGGGTGGGTCAGTAAATTTGCAGATGATACGAAGATTGGTGGAGTAGTGGATAGTGAGGAGGGCTGTTGTCGGCTGCAAAGGGACTTCGATATGGAGCTGGACTGAGGAGTGGCAGATGGAGTTCAATCCTGTCAAGTGTGAGGTTGTTCATTTTGGAAGGACAAATAAGAATGCGGAATATAGAGTTAACGGTAGGGTTCTTAGAAAGGTGGAGGAGCAGAGGGATCTTGGGGTCTATCTTCATAGATCTTTGAAAGTTGCCACACAGGTGGATA
>NW_025199412.1:3324-6000 GCF_004010195.1 Chiloscyllium plagiosum
GAAACTTTTTCCCCGGGTACAACAGGGTGTTACAAGGGGACATAAATTTAAGGTGAAGGGTGGAAGGTATAGGGGGGATGTCAGGGGTAGGTTCTTTACCCAGAGAGTGGTGGGGGCATGGAATCCGCTGCCTGTGAGAGTGGCAGCGTCAGAATCATTGGTGACCTTTAAGCGGCAATTGGATAAGTACATGGATGTGTGCTTAAGCTAGGACAAATGATCGGCACAACATCGTGGGCCGAAGGGCCTGTTCTGTGCTGTATTGCCCTATGTTCTATGTTCTAATATTATTTAATTTTTTTATATTCAGCAGTGTCTGGCACAATCTATAAAGGACATTCCCCTGAACATTCTATACTCGGCAATACCTCACACATCTTCCAATTGACCTTTCAAGAACCATTTATGCTGCTGGAATATTCTGTCATCGACATTACCCAAAATGTACTCTACTCGCCTTTTCCAAAACATTTTATACCTGACACTTAGAGTCATAGAGTCAGAGACATGTACAGCATGGAAACAGAACCTTCGTTCCAACTCGTTCATGCCAACAAGAAGTCCCAAGCCAATGTATTCCCACCTGCCAGCACCCAGCCCATATGGCTCCAAACCATTCATATTCTTATACCCACCCAGACGCCTTTAAAATGTTGCAATTATACTTGCCTCCATTACTTCGTCAAACAGGATCTTCCAGACACGCACCACCTTCGGCATAAAAAGATTACCCCTTAGGTCTCTGTTATATCTTGACCATCTGATCCTAAGCCTATGTACTCAAGTTCTGGTCTCCCCCACCCAGGAAAAGACATAGCTATTACCCTGTCCATGACCTTCATGATTTTATAACCCTCCATAAGTTTACCCCTCAGCCCCCAACGTTCCACGGAAAACACACCGAGCCAATTCAAACTCTCCCAGTAGCTAAAACCCTCCAACCCTGGCCACATCCTGGTCAATCTTTCCGGAACCGTTTCAAGTATCACAACATCTTTTCGATAGGAAGGAGAGCAGAATTGCACGCAATATCCAAAAGTGACCCAACCAATGCACTATGCCACCGCAACATGACCTCCCAACTCCTGTACTCAATACTCTGAATAATAAAGGAAAGCATACCAAACGCCACTTTCGCTATCCTATCTAACTGCGAGACTACTTTCAATGAGCTATGAACCTGCACTGCAAGGTGTCTTTGTTCAGTAAATGCCAACAAGATGTTCAATTCCTGAAGAAGGGCCTGTGCCCGAAACGTCGAATCTCCTATTCCCTGGATGCTGCCTGACCTGCTGTGCTGTTCCAGCAATAAAGTTTCAACTTTGATCTCCAGCATCTGCAGACCTCACTTTCTCCTTCAGTAACACTCCCAAGTCCTGCTAATATTTGCTTTCCCAAAATGCAGAACCTCACATTTATTTAAATTAAATTCCATCGGCCATGCCTCATCCAATTTGTTTAGCTAATCAAGATCCTTTGTAATCCGAGATCACCTTCTTCCCTGTTCACTGAACCTCCAATTTTGGTGTCATCTGCAAACTTATAAATTATGCCTCTTATGCTCACATATAAATCCAAATAATAAATGACGAAAAGTAGTGGACACAGCTTTGTGGCACTACAATTGTAACCGGCCTCCCGTCTGAAAAGCAACCATCCACCACCACCCTCTGTCTTCTACCTTCGAGCCAGTTATTTGCCCAAATGGCTAGTTCTCCCTGTATTCCATGTGATCTAGCTTTGTTAACTAGTCTCCTACGGGGAACCTTGTGGGTTGCCTTACTGAAGTCCATATAGATCCCGTCTGACGATCTGCCTCACCAATCATCTTGGTCACTTCTGCAAATAAAGACATGATTTACAGCGCAAAAAGCCATGTTGGCATTCTCTAATCAGACCCTACCTTTCAAAATACACGTATATCTTGTCCCTCAGGATTTCCTCCAACAATGTTCCCCTCTCACCCTAAACCTATGCCCTCTAGTTCTGGACTCCCCAACCCCAGGGAAAAGACTTTGCCTATTTATCCTATCCATGCCCCTCATAATTTTGTAAACTTCGATAAGATCACCCCTCAGCCTCCGACACTCCAGGGAAAACCGCCTCAGCTTGTTCAGCCTCTCCCTATAGCTCAAATCCTCCAACACTGGCAACGTCCTTGTAAATCTTTTCTGAACCCTTTCCAGTTTCACAACATCTTTCCGATAAGGAGGAGACCAGAATTGCACGCAATATTTCAACAGTGGCCTAACCAATGACCTGTACATCTGCAACATGACCTCCCAACTCCTGTACTCAATACTCTGACCAATAAAGGAAAACATACCAGACGCCTTCTTCACTATCTTTTCTACCTACGACTCCACTTTCAAGGAGCTATGAACCTGCGCTCTTTGTTCAGCAACACTCTCTAGGACCTTACCATTAAGTGTATAAGTCCTGCTAAGACTTGCTTTCCCAAAATGCAGCACCTCACATTTATTTGAATTAAACTCCATCTGCCACTCCTCAGCCTATTGGCCCATCAAGATCCTGTTGTAATCTGAGGT
Source organism: Chiloscyllium plagiosum (assembly GCF_004010195.1). NCBI lineage: Eukaryota > Metazoa > Chordata > Chondrichthyes > Orectolobiformes > Hemiscylliidae > Chiloscyllium > Chiloscyllium plagiosum. The sequence continues at coordinate 5,874 of NW_025199412.1, forward strand.
AACCCTTTTCGCTGTCCACTACATCTCCAGTTTTGGTGTCATCTGCAAACTTACTCACTGTACCTCTTTTACTCGCATCCAAATAATTTATGTAAATGACAAAAAGTAGACGGCCCAGCACCGATCC
>NW_025199413.1:0-1223 GCF_004010195.1 Chiloscyllium plagiosum
GCTTTTAGGGATCTGCGTACATGGACACCGAGATCTCTCTGCTCATCTGCACTCCCAAACATCTTACCATTAGCCCAGTACTTTGCATTCCGATTACTCCATCCAAAGTGTATCACCTCACACTTGTCCACATTAAACTCCATTTCCCACCTCTCAGCCCAGCTCTGCATCCTATCTATGTCTCTCTGCAACCTACTACATCCTTCATCACTATCCACAACTCCACCGAACTTAGTGTCATCCGCAAGTTTACTAACCCACCCTTCTAAGCCCACGTCTAGGTCATCTATAAAAATGACGAACAGCAGTGGACCCAACACCGACCCTTGCGGTACGCCGCTAGTAACTGGACACCAAGATGTACATGTTCCATCAACTACAGCCCTCTGTTTTCTTTCAGCAAGCCAATTACTGATCCAAACTGCTATGTCTCCCACAATCCCATTCCTCCGCATTTTGTATAATAGCCTACTGTGGGGAATCTTATCGAACGCCTTGCTGAAATCCATATACACCACATCAACTAGTTTACTCTCATCTACCTGTTTGGTCACTTTGTCAAAAAAGTCAATAAGATTCGTTAGGCATGATCTATATCCTTCACAAAACCATGCTGACTGTCCCCGATCTAGTTGGTTATAAATCCTATCTCTTATAACCTTTTCCAACACTTTACCAACAACTGAAGTGAGATTCACTGGTCTGTAATTACCAGGGTTGTCTCGACTACCCTTTTTGAACAAGGGAACCACATTTGCTATCCTCTAGTACTCAGGCACTATTCCTGTAGACAATGATGATTTGAAGATCAATGTCAAAGGCTCGGCAATCTCTTCCCTTGCTTCCCAAAGGATCCTAGGATAGATCCCATCCGGCCCAGGGGACTTGTCTATTTTCGCACACTGCAGTATTTCTAATACTTCTTCCTTATGAACCTCAATCTCTTCTAGTCTAGATGCAAGTATCTCTGTATCTTCCTCACCAACATTTTCATTTTCTATAGTGAACACTGTCGAAAAATATTTATTTAGTGCTGCCCCTATCTCCTCTGACTCCACACACAACTTCCCACTATTATCCTTGATTGGCCCTAATTTAACTCTCGTCATTCTTTTATTCCTGACATACCTATGGAAAGCCTTAGGGTTAACCCTGATCCTATCCACCAACAACTTCTCATGTCTCCTCCCGGCTCTTCTGAGCTCTCTTTTTAAGTCTTTCCT
>NW_025199413.1:5294-6000 GCF_004010195.1 Chiloscyllium plagiosum
AGCAGTTTTAGCAAATCTCCCTGCCAGTATATTAGTCCCCTTCCAATTTAGGTGCAATCTGTCCTTCTTGTACAGGTCACTTCTACCCCAAAAGAGATTCCAATGATCCAAAAATGTGAATCCTTCTCCCATACACCAGCTCCTCAGCCATGCATTCATCTGCTCTATCCTCCTATTCCTGCCCTCACTAGCTTGTAGAACCGGGAATAATCCAGATATTACTACTCTCGAGGACCTCCTTTTTAAATTTCTGCCTGACTCTCTGTAATCTCCCTTCAGAATCTCAACCCTTTCCCTTCCTATGTCATTGGTTCCAATGTGGACAATGACCTCTTGCTGGCCCCTCTACCCTGTGAGATTATTCTGCACCCTCTCTGAGACATCCTTGATTCTGGTACCAGGGAAACAACACACCATTCTGATTTTTCTCTGCTGGCCACAGAAACGCCTCTCTGTACTTCGGACTAGAGAGTCCCCTAACACAACTGATCTCTTGGAAGCCGACGTACCCCTTGTTGCTTTACAGCCAGTCACAATACCAGAAACTTGGCTGTTTGTGCTACGTTCCCCTGAGAATCCATCACCCCCTACATTTTCCAAAACAGCATACCTGTTTGAAATGGGTATATCTACAAAAGGCTCCTGCTCTAGCTGCCTACCTCTCTTACACTTCCTGGAGTTAACCCATCTATGTGACTGTATCTGA
>NW_025199414.1:0-6000 GCF_004010195.1 Chiloscyllium plagiosum
GGATTCTCTCCCTAAACATCTCCATCTTAAAGCTCATCCTTTGAGATGCTTCTTAAAATCTACCTCTTCGATCAATCCTTTGACAAGCTGCCCTTATATCTCCTTGTGTTGTTTGTTTTGATATGCTCTTACGAAGGACCATGAAACAATCCAACGTGTCAAAGGTGCTTATAAAGACATGTCATTGTTACTTCATGCTGAAATGGTCTAAGTTATTAATCAGTTCTCACCTTTCTGAAGTTTATTGGACTGTTTTTCAGAAAATGGTATTTGTGAAAGACTTGGTCTTAAAATTACAGCATTAAAGGGTTTTCGGAATGATTCCTTCCACCATTGTGTTGGATAGTTATTTCTTTCAGTCAGTCAGATGAGCAAGTTTTTTGGCAGCAAAATATGTTTTGCAAAACAGAATGCAGAGTAAATGCAGAAAGTGATTGCCTTCAGATATTGTAACAAGATTGTTCATCTAGAGACCCAGGTAATGTTCTGAGGATCTCGTTCAAATCCTGCTGTGACAGACAGTAGAATGTTAATTCAATAAATGCCTGGAATTAAGTGTCAAACGATAGCCATGCAACTGTTGTTGATTGTCAATAAAATTCGTCTTGCTCACTAATATTTCGCCTATAGGAAGGATATGGTGAAACTTGAAAGGGTTCAGAAAAGATTTTCAAAGTTATTGCCAGGGTAGAGGGTTTCAGTTATAAGGAAAGTCTGAATAAGCTGGGGCTGTTTTCCCTGGAGTATCGGAGGCTGAGGGGTGACCTTATAAAATCATGAGGGGCATGGATAGGGTAAATAGCCATGGTCTTTTTCCTGGGGTAGGGGTGTCCAGAACTAGAGAGCATAGGTTTAGGGTGAGAGGGGAAAGATATAAAAGAGACCTAAGGGGCAACATTTTCAAGCAAAGGGTGGTGTGGGTAAGGAACAAGCTGCCAGAGGAAGTGGTGGAGGCTGGTACAATTACAACGTTTAAAAGGCATCTGGGTGGGTGTATGAGTAAGAAGGGTGTAGAGAGGTATGGGCTAAGTGGGACTAGATTAGGTTGGGATATCTGGTCGGCATGGACGGGTTGGATTGAAAGGGCTGTTTCTGTGTTGTACATCTCTATGACTGTATGATCAGAGGGCACTCAGACTGTAGTGCAAAATGAGTGAGCATTCATAACCATGGAGATCAATGGCAGGAGTCTGCTGCTGAGTATTTGAATACAGAAGCAGAAAAAGTTTCAAAGAGGTCAAGGTCAGTGAATGATGTTCAAATGCATCTCAATATCAACCTCCTATGCTGCTTCCTGCACCAGATCTCTTTCAGCCATCCAAGATTAATCTTTGACAATTAGGACTTGTGCCAAAAATTCTTCTGATACACCTCCTCCTGTTACCATACCACTGCATATCACACCCATACCTCATTGTTTCCGTAAAAGTTACGATCCAGCTGTCAACAGGCTTTTTTACAGTTTTAAAAATAGAATCAACCATTATTTTTTTCCTTCCAGCCCTCAAACTGACCAACAGTCTAAGTTTAACTATATGGCCTCCTGTTTGAAAAGGAAAATGGTGTTTTAAGCACTAAATAGTGCCGAAAACCAGGAGCAGCTTACCTGTGTGCAGTGGCAGGTTGGTTCCATCACCTTGTTTCCATCAATTTTGCACCTGTGACACCATCACTCCTTATGTTATATGAATTCCCTCCAGTGGCTGAAACCTGCAAATTCAGGCTTGAACTTCTTAAGACACAAGCCCAGACTCAGCAAAATGTCTTTAAAAACCACAATCATGAAACGTAAACCCATCAAAGGAAACTGGAAGGACAGAACAGCAAAGCAAGTAAAAGAAGCAAGCCTTGCAGTACACTTCAATAAAAGCAACATCCACTGACCTTCAGCAAGAAATGGAAGATGAACATTTGATTATGAACTGGACAGCAAGCGGCATCTTCTCTGAACTATAGTTATTTACGTAACATACACAGATTTACCTCCCAGATCAAACCATAGATGGTCCAGACAGAGCATGCCTTGAAATAATGCCCATTGGCAAGGAGAGATTTCATTGAATAAACACACCCAGTCAGCTTGAGGATCATAAAAAGGAAACAGTGGTGACCTGGAGCATACTGGAATCACCTTTTGGGTTCACTGGCTCCAACTCATGTCACGTAGACCAAGACCACAAGAACCCACAGCAAAGGGCATGAGTGTGACTTCTCCGAAGATGACCCCCTAGAGAGGCTAATCGAGTTCTTGTTCACCTCTATGCTGATGAAAGTTTTCTAGAAAGATCTACAGGGCAAGAAAAAGAGTCATGTCAGTGATAAAGTTGTCATAGTCCCAGAGGACTATAGGGCTGCTCTCCCATTAGAGAGAGAGAGAGAGAGAAAGAGACAGACAGACAGAGACAGAGAGAGTGTGTGTGTGTGAGATAGAGATAGAGAGAAAAAGAGAGACAGAGACAGAGAGGGAGAGAGAGAAAAAAAATAAGAGAGGGAGTGAGTGGACTGAAGATAGTTTAATCTGAGGTCATGTACCTCAGGTGAGGGGACAAGTTGAGGAGGAGAAGCCTTCATTGTAACTTCAGGTAGTGTGGAAACTGAACTCAAGCCATTGGCATTTTTCCACATACCATTGACACCGTGGTGAATGATGCACATCAGTTTGAAGCTACAGTGATAAGCCAATATCCAGTCCGTGCTTTAAGTGCAGGCAACACTATGGTCAGCAAAGTACATCAAACATAGATGTGGCTTGTTACAAAAGTTGACCAGCATTTTCTCACATCTGGAAAACATGTGGTACCAAAGGGTATTGGTTTGTGGAGAGATTCTGTTGTAACAGCCAAACTGGATGTCACAACAAAACCCAGATGACCAACAAGATGGTCCAACACTACAATACAGGCAGACTGGAAAGTTTTCCAAACATTCATAAATGTATCAACATTGTTAAAAGACAATAAAATGAAGAACAACTCTTGGAAGATGGCGAAGCCTTTTACCTTGTCAACCAGACATACCACATTGGCAGTAAAAGGTGAGCAGAAGATTTTGCCACCATCAACCGCATATCTCTACAAAAAGGCAGATGAACTCACCGTGAAAGCCAAGAATGTTACAGGAGCCAGTGTCATCATGTTTACCACAACACGTCCTCAAAAAAACATACACTCTGACAAACGGCACTCCGTGATACAGTCTTCAAAAAATAGTCTCATTCCATAGAACAGATCATCAATTCCATGCAGCAGTTTGGTCACACTGAATTACCAAGATTCATGTTTATCTTAGGCTCCTGAAATCTTTTACAAATAGCCCAGAAGAGGTAGGACTATCAAAGTTCTTGGCATCACAACTATTCAAACCACAGCCAACATGTTGAGTGTGAAAGAGCTATAGGAAATTTCTCTTCAAAAACAGAGGAGAATGTAACTACCAGTGACCACAACTATATATCAGACTGAGTGTGAATCAGAAATCTAGTATCAAATACCCAGATGCCAGCAAAGATCGCATTGACATACAATCAGCTCAGAAGGTCAGAAGGCATTACCAATCATGGTGCTGTATTACAAAGGACCAGAAACCAGCTCAGACTAATATACAATTTGCTGATCATGCACATTGAGAGTGAGGAAGAAAACTTTTGGCAGTGACTATTCTGCAATGGTGCCGAGTGACAGCAACCAGCAGCAAGGTGCCAAGTTATTGGTGAGGAGCAACAGAAAGCAACACATACTCCTGCAGGTGGGTATTTGACCACCAGATCAGGACAAGTTATCAAACCTCCAAAGTACTATATTAAAATCTGAATTATTAATCTTGTTTACTCTGATTGTCTGTACAAGTGTTGAATTGACAGCATGTGCCTCAGTACATTGATGCATATATTTTAAGCATTGCTTGGATAAATTATACACCTTTAAAAGACATGTTCATCATGTTCCATTGTATCAAAGCATGTAAAACTCTCAATCTCCATCTTTCTGAGCTCTGTCCTCTTGCAGCATGACATGCTGAGGGATGCGTGCCTGAATTGTGATGGTACACCTTGAATTTTGCCTAGACTGAGCCCAGCACACAGTGTCTGTGACTGTAATATACTTACACAGACACCACATGCTGCAATAAAAGTTGGTTGTATTATTCAGTAATCCGTAACCCATGTTTTGTCATTATCTTCTGGGAGCTAACATATGTATCATATTATGATAATGGCAGATCATCGATATGTGCCACCACATTACCTCATGTTATCATATCAAGTCAACCTTAAGTCACTTCGATGAAATAAACATTGTGTTTCTTCCATAGGTGCAGTGTTCTGTTCTATATCCAACAGAGGGTACAAGAGGCTGTGGTTCAGCATCTCACCTGCATGACAGTACATCCAACAGTGTAGCACACCCTCAACTTCATATACTTGTACCAGTTTTGGTTATACTCTCAATGCATTGGAGGAATGCCACTTGACAGCTTAATCTTCTGACTCAGAGGCAAGAGAGACACCAATTAATTTGACAGAAAGTGGGAGAAGAGTTATTGCAGTGTTGGTTACGTCCATCTGAACTGTAACTGTGTTTGTTTAATGTCAGAGAGATGGCTATGTTGGCTGTTTGACGAAGGGGTCCCTTAATGGTAATCGATGTTAGAAAATTCACAAAGTTGACAGATAGGAGAGAACTGCAAACTTCTGCTCACCTTCTCCAACTTGGCCAGTTGGTTATTAATACCAATACAGAGCCAGAATTGTGTCCGTGCTTGTTTGGGATGTCTGCAGTTACATGCATTTATTGGGGATTCTTTGGTCTTGTTGACCTTCATGAGTTTTTGGTCTTCACAAAATCTTTATGCATTTATTATGGCTAGGAGCCTTGTAGCTGGGGATTATAGAAAGTCATTAACTGGATAAAGCTGCATTAAAATCAGATCATATGATGGAAGAAGGGTAGCATGGTAGCTCAGTGGTTAGCACTGCTGCCTCACAGGGACCTGGTTCAATTCAAACCTCAGGCGACTGTCTATGTGGACTTTGTACATTCTCCCCATATCTGCGTGGGTTTCCCCCAGGTGCTCCAATTTCCTCCTACAGTCCAAAGATATGCAGGTCAGGTGCATCGGCCATGCTAAATTGCCTGTATTGTTAGGAGCATTAGTCAGGGGTAAATATAGGGTGGGGAATGGGTTTGGGTGAATTACTCTTTGGAAGGTTGGCGTGGACTTGTTGGGCTGAAGGGCCTGTTTCCATCCTGTAGGGATTCCCATCTAATCATAAGAAAAATGTGCTAATGCACTGGACTATCCTACTTCAGGTTGAGTAGGAGAGGATGAACATACATTGTTCCACCATGCTGTAGTAGGGCCTGCTATTTCCAGAGTCATCACAAAATTTAATGTTTGTTTTTAAAACATATGTAGAATTCCCACTTTATGTGCCCTTCAGACCCTGGATAACTGAACACGTGGATCAAGTTTCTGTAACGAACAAGAATGACTATTTATTAAGAGTAGATGGACTCTAGCTACGGGTAAATAATTATAAACTGATGGCATATAACTTCTTTTATTCACTTATAGGGTGTGGGCGTCACTGCCCTAACCAGTATTTATTGCCGTCCGAGGTGCCCTTGAGAAGGTGGTGGTGAGCTGCCTTCTTGAACTGCTGCAGTCCATCTGCTGTGGGTTTACCCACAATGCCCTTGGGAAGGGAATTCCAGGATTTTGACACAAATATTTCCAAGTCAGATGGGGAATGGCATTCCCATGTATCTGCTGCTGTTGTCCTTCTAGATGGAAGTGGTCATGGGTTTGGAAGATGCTGTCGGAGGAGGTTTGGTGAATTTCTGTAGTGCATTTGTAGATGGTACACACAGCTACTACTGAGTGTTGGTGATAGAGTGGTGATGGTGGATACTTGTGGATGTGGTGCCAAATGAATGGGCTGCTTTGTCCTGGATGGTGTCAAGCTCCTTGAGTATTGTTGGAGCTACACTCATCCAGGAA
>NW_025199415.1:0-600 GCF_004010195.1 Chiloscyllium plagiosum
TCGCCAGGGACCCAGGTTCAATTCCCGTCTCGGGCAACTTTCTGTGTGGAGTTTGCACATTGTCTGTGTGGGTTTCCTCCTACAATCCAAAGATGTGCAGGTTGGGTAAATTGGCCGTGCTAAATTGCCCATGGGTAAATGCCCATGGGTGGGTTGCTCTTCGGAGGGTTGGTGTGGACTTGTTGGGCTGAAGGGCCTGTTTCCACACTGTAGGGAATCTAATAAGAAAAAAGTTGGAATTGACATGTTGAAACTCCTTAAGATGGTGCAGGGGATGGGTGTTTTATATTGTTGCACTCCATGTAAAGCACCAGGAATTAAATATGGAAATGTGTTGCTGGAAAAGCGCAGCAGGTCAGGCAGCATCTAGGGAACAGGAGAATCGACGTTTCGGGCATTAGCCCTTCTTCAGGAATGAGGAAAGTTGGTCCAGCAGGCTAAGATAAAAGATAGGGAGGAGGGACTTGGGGGAGGGGCGTCGGAAATGTGATAGGTGGAAAGAGGTCAAGGTGAGGGTGATAGGTCAGACTGGGGGGGGGGCGGAGAGGTCGGGAAGAGGATTGCAGGTTAGGAAGGCGGTGCTGAATTCGATGGATTTGA
>NW_025199415.1:4966-6000 GCF_004010195.1 Chiloscyllium plagiosum
TCCCCTCGTGTTAGCCTTCATCATCCGAGGAAAAAGCTCTCACTGTCCACCCTATCTAACCCTCTGATTATCTTATACATCTCAATTTGGTCACCTCTCAATCTTTTTCTCTCCAACAAAAACAGCATCAGTTCCCTCAGCCTTTCATCATAAGACCTTCCTTCCATACCAGGTAACATCCTAGTAAATCTCCTCTGAACCTTTTCCAAAGCTTCCACATCCTTCCTATAATGCGGTGACCAGAACTATACACAATACTTCAGGTGTGGCCTTAGCAGTGTCTTGTACAGCTGAAGCATGACCTCGTGGCTCCAAACCTCAATCTCCCTACCAATAAATGCCAACACACCATATGCCTTCTTAACAACCCGATCAACCTGGATGGCAACGTTCAGGGATTTATGCACCTGGACACTGAGATCTCTCTGTTCATCTACATTGCCAAGAATTTTACCATTAGCCCAATACTGTGCATTCCTGTTACTTCTTCCGAAGTGAATTACTTCACACTTTTCTGCATTAAACTCCATTTGCCACTTCTCAGCCCAGCTCTACATATTACCTATGTCCCTCTGAAACCCACAACATCCTTCAGCACTATCCACAACTCTGCCTACCTTCGTGTCATCTGCAAATTTTCTCACCCATCCTTCTATGCCCACCTCCAGATCATTTATAAAAATTACAAACAGCAGTGGCCCCAAAACAGATCCTTGCAGCACACCACTGGTAACTGAGCTCCAGTGTGAACATTTCCCATCAACTAACACCCTCTGTCTTCTTTCAGCCAGCCAATTTCTGATCCAAACCACTAAATCACCTTCAATCCCGAAACTCCGTATTTTGTGCAATAGCCTACTGTGTGGAACCTTATCAAAAGCCTTACTGAAGTCCATATACACCACATCGACTGCTTTGCCTTCATCCACCTGTTTTGTCACCTTCTTGAAGAACTCAATAAGGCTAGTGAGGAACGACCTACCCTTCACAAAACTATCCTGAATCAAATGATTCCTTTTCAGATAATTATAAAT
>NW_025199416.1:0-2548 GCF_004010195.1 Chiloscyllium plagiosum
GGGGAAGCAGTCCTGGAGCGGAGACTGGCTTGGGGAAGCAGTCCTGGAGCGGATACAGGCAGGGGGAAGCAGTCCTGGAGCGGAGACCGGCATGAGGAAACAGTCCTGGAGCGGAGACCGGCACAGGGAAGCAGTCCTGGGCAGAGATAAGCACAGGGAAGCAGTCCTGGGCTGAGGCTGGTGCAGGAAGAGAGTTCCAGTGAAAACCGATCTTGGAGCAGCTGACAGTCGGTGCAGAGCAGACTAAAGGCTTGGAGCCTTTAGTCGGTGCAGAGCAGGACTGGGTCGCTGGACTGGGGTCTGGCGCGGGTGGACAGATCACATGCGAAAGGCCCCACGCTGTGTTTATTTGTATTATGTTTATCTGATTATAATGTCTACCCTTTTAACTATGTTTTCTTTCTAACTTATACAATGAATCACTGTAATGTAATGTAACCACTTTTCTTGTTTATACCTCTTTGTGTCTAAGACTTGTACCTAGGTATTCATATCTAAGATGGTGCCATAAGAGGTAGATTTGTAAAACTTTTACTATACTCTTGTACTTGAGTATATGTGACAATAAAGGATATTCCAATTCATGAATGATCGACTCCATTGATTAGTCAATTCCAGATTAATCACTGTATTCACTAACTATCTTGTCTTCGTTTACAAATATTCTGGGCCTCACCTCTGCTAGTTTTGATTGAAATTCCTATATTTCATCAAAAACTATAACCACTTCTAACAAGTTTTGTTTCTCCTTTGCACCAACAATTCTTAAAGCTAAAATCTTTCTTAAACACCGCTGCTTTAAAGTCTTTCTCATAATCCCACAGTGGACACAAGAAAAAGCAATAAAAACAATCAAGCGTTTCCTCTAAATATCAAAGTCTTCCATTTCAGTGCTTTCGCTACTTCAGCAATATAGAATCATAGAATCCCTCAAGCGCAGATAGAGGCTAATCAGTCCATTGAATCTGCACTGACTCTCCGAACAACACTATGGGGAACTAGACCCAGCTCCCACCCCATCTCTGTAACCTTGCATTTACCACAGCTAATCCACCTGGACATTGTGGGGGAATTTAGTATGGCTAATCCACCTAATCTGCACATCTTTCAACATATTGCTGCATTCTTTACTGTGTTTTATTCTTAGAATTAAAATTCAGCCCATGATGATTCCCACATTCAAGTCCGATCCACTATAAATTCTTCCTTGTTTCCTAATATAATCTGACTGAAAAGGAGGCATTTTATTTGTGTGATGAACCATTCTGCATTTACCATTAATCACACTTCAAAAATGGTTGTTGCGTAAAATTGATATCACATTTTCAGTTTAGTTCAAATAACAACGTTTTTGATTCAAACATGGATATAAAATAAAAGCTAAAATGCTCAAGTGTAGGAATAAAAGAACATCAGGCATTATTCCAACTTCGCCACTATAATGTTCATATTGCAAATCATGGCAGCATAAAAAGGGAATCTGTTCAATTGTCTTTAATGTAAGAAAATGACAGAGGAAGATTATATATGACAAACCATTTCATCCTTAAAAACCTATTCAGTGAGATGGTTTGCCTGTCAAAGTAAGCAACAGCAAACCAAAGCTGTTTATAAAAATCAATTCCATCAATGTAAAATAATTTTAAATACAATCTAATAAAAAATTAGTCATCAAAATATAAAAATCAAGATTGAAAACTCGCCATTTTTTCCTTGTTTGCTGAATGCCCATCCACTGAAGTGACTGAAGAATCCATCATCTTAACATCCACAACACAAATTAAAATGCAATCAGCATCTTCCAGTATGTCTTGTTCTTCCAGAACATCATACTATTCAGATTAATATATCTATATTTTCCATTTTATTCCAACGAATAGACACAGAAAATTAGGAAATCACTTCTGTTTCTAAAAATTAAATTTTAGTATTTTTCATTAAATGTCAGTTTTGTTAAGGGGTTTTCTCTGCAAGGCTGAGTGAATTTTCTCACTGCGTTTGCCAAATTTTCCTCAGTAACTACCCAACCCACCCTTCTTGTCTGATTGGGGCCCCAATTTTTGATTTGAGTTATTACTGTCATGTGCCAAGATACAGTGAAAAATGTCCACCATGATGTCCAATTCCTTTTATACCCCCATTCCACACGCCGGTGGCCTGAAAGCTCTCAGTCAGAGACTTGAACAATCCCTATCCATCATCACTCTCCTCTGCTTGGCTGAACTTGTTCTATCATTGAACAATTTCGCCTTGAATTTATCTCACTTCTGCCAAGCCAAAGGAGTGGCTATGGGCATCACATGGGTCCCAGTTATGCCTATTTATGGGATATGTGGAACAATCTTTGTTCCAGTCCTACACTAGACCCCTCCTACAACTCTTTTTATAGTACATCGATGACTGTTTTGGTGCCGCCTCATGCTCCTGCCTGTACTTTGAAAGATTTGCTAATTTTGCATCCTATTTCCACCCCTCTATAACTTTCACATAGTCCATCTCGACTCTTCCCTTCCTTTCCTTGCCCTCCATCTCCATTTCGGGCAATAAA
>NW_025199416.1:5801-6000 GCF_004010195.1 Chiloscyllium plagiosum
TTACAAGGTCCTTGGGCTTATAAATAGAGGCGTAGAGTATTAAAGGAAGAATGTTCTGCATCTCTACAAATGATTGGTCAGATGACATTTGGAGTATTGTATTCAATTTTGGGCACCTTATTTAAGTAATGATGTTAAAGAGCCAAGGTAGGTCATTGAAGATTTCCAAGAATGTGAATAGGGATGAGGGATTTGAGAT
>NW_025199417.1:0-6000 GCF_004010195.1 Chiloscyllium plagiosum
ACAAAGCTAATTACTAGTCACACAACTAATTAACACCATCACACAGTAACACAGTGACACACTAATTACCACAGTCACACAGCTAATTACCACAGTTACACAGTCTCACAGCTAATTAACACAGTAACACAGCCACAAAGCTAATTAACACAGTCGCACAGTGCCACAGCAAATTAACGCAGTCGCACAGTACCACAGCTAATTAACACAGCCACACAGCCTCTCAACTAATTACCACAGTTGCACAGCTAATTACCACAGTTACGCAGTCTCACAGCTAACTAACACGGTCACACTGTGCCACAGATGATTAACACAGTCACACAGCTACTTCCTACAGTCACACAGCTAATTACCACAGTCACACAGCCACACAGCTAATTACCACAATCACACAACTAATTAACACCGTCATACAGTCACACAGCTAATTACCACAGTCACACAGCTAATTACCATGGTCACACAACCACACAGTCACAAAGCTAATTAACACAATCGCACAGTACCACAGCTAATTAACACAGCCACACAGCCTCTCAGCTAATTACCACAGTCGCACAGCTAATTACCACAGTTACGCAGTCTCATAGCTAACTAACACGGTCACACAGCTAGTTCCTACACTCACACAGCTAATTAACACAGTCAAACAGCTAATTACCATAGTCACACAGTCACACAGCCAATTACCACAGTCACACAGCTAATTACCATAGTCACACAGTCACACAGGTCATTAACACAGTCACACAGTGACACAGCTAATTAACACAGTCACACAGCTAATTACCATAGTCACAGAGTCACACAGGTCATTAACACAGTCACACAGCTAATTAACACAGTCACAGAGTCACACAGCTAATTAACACAGTGACACAGCTAATTAACACAGTGACACAGCTAATTAACACAGTCACACTGTCCCACAGCTAGCTGGTCCTGCTGGTCAGCAATTCTCCAAACTTTCTAAATGGGACATTTGCACTGAGGTGTCAGTGTCTGGGTTGGTGATGATTGTAGGGGGCAGTCCTGCTGTTGGTTTCCCTCAGACCTCAGTCTTCCTGTCCTCAAAGGCCCAGAAGCTGGTTCCTGATGGAGACAGCTGTTTCTCTGCGGAGCTGCTGATGGGTGCGGCAAGGCACAAAGTGGAGGTGGTGTCCTGGCCAGTAGTCGCAGGTGATGTTAGGTGACTGGCATTGGCAGCGGGGTTACTGTGAGAGCCACAGAGGGATGGGTTTGATTGGATTTATTCATGTCCTGTGTACTGAGGTACAGTGAAAGGTGTTGTCTCATGTGCTGTATAGGAAGATCATACTATACAAAGGGAATGAGGGTAACAGAACAGATAACAGGATATAGTATTGCAGCTGCTTTTCCCAAGAATAGTTGCCATGCTATGCTGTGATGCATCCAGATAGGATATGTTCGAAGGTGCATCTATAAAAATTTGCAACAGTGTTTATGAACATGTTGAATTTCCTTTGTCTATACTTCCTCAGGAGGCATTGTTGTGCTTTCTTGACCATCGTGCCAATGTGGGTGGACTCGGGCAGATTGTTGGTGACCGTCACTCGTAGGGACTTGATGCTCTCGACCATCTCCACCTCAGCCCCATTGCTGTGGGCAGGAATATGGCCTGCACTCTGCTTCCTGAAGTTCATGCCCAGCTCCTTCATTCTGCTGATGCTAATTAAGAGAGTCTGATCTTTACACCACGCCACTGAGCACTCTGGCTCCTGCTTGTACTCAGTCTCATCAGTGTTTCAGATCTGACCTACAACAGCGATGGCATCAGCAAAATTGTACTTGGAGTTGGCACAGAATTTGTCCACAAAGCCCTGAGTATGTAAGGAGTATACCAGACAGCTACATCTGTAAGGAGTATAACAGGGGTCTGAGTGTGTAAGGAGTATAACAGGGGTCTGAGTGTGTAAGGAGTATAACAGGGGTCTGAGTGTGTAAGGAGTATAACAGGGGTCTGAGTGTGTAAGGAGTATAACAGGGGTCTGAGTGTGTAAGGAGTATAACAGGGGTCTGAGTGTGTAAGGAGTATAACAGGGGTCTGAGTGTGTAAGGAGTATAACAGGGGTCTGAGTGTGTAAGGAGTATAACAGGGGTCTGAGTGTGTAAGGAGTATAACAGGGGTCTGAGTGTGTAAGGAGTATAACAGGGGTCTGAGTGTGTAAGGAGTATAACAGGGGTCTGAGTGTGTAAGGAGTATAACAGGGGTCTGAGTGTGTAAGGAGTATAACAGGGGTCTGAGTGTGTAAGGAGTATAACAGGGGTCTGAGTGTGTAAGGAGTATAACAGGGGTCTGAGTGTGTAAGGAGCATAGCAGGGGACTGAGTGTGTAGGCAGTATAGCAGGGGGCTGAGTGTGTAAGGGGTGTAGCAGAGAGCTGAGTGTGTAAGGAATATAGAAGGGGCTGGTTGTATAAGGAATATAACAGGAGGCTGAGTGTGCAAGGGGCTGAGTGTGCAAGGACTATAGCAGGAGGCTGAGTGTGTAACAATAGCAAAGTGCTGAGTGTGTAAGGAGCATAGCAGAGGGCTGAGTATGCAAGGAGTATAGCGGGGGCTGAGTGTGAAAGGAGTGTAGCAGGAGGCTGAGTGTGTAAGGGGTACAGCACGATGCCGAGTGTGTAAGGGGTACAGCGGGGGGCTGAGTGTGCAGCCTTGTGGGGCACGAATATCAAGGATTATGATGGAAGGGGTGTCACCTATCCTTACTGACTGTGGTCAGTTGATCAGGAAGTCAAGTTACAGAAGGCAGGGAAGCCGAGGTCCGAGAGAGTTTGGAGGTAAGTTTGTTTGGAATTATGGACTTGAAAGCGGAGCTGTAGTCAATAAGTAGGAGCCTAACATAGATATCTTTATTGTCCGGATGTTCCAGGGATGAGTGTAGGGCCTGGGAGATGGTATCTGCCATGGACTTGTGTTGGTAGGTGAATTGCAACAGATCAAGACAGTCTGGGAGGCTGGGGCTAGTGTGAGCCATGACTAACCTCTCCAACACTTCATAAGGTCAGAGTCACTGGGCAACCATCATTGAGGCACTGGAATGATTGAAGCAGATAGGGACTTCAGATCATGGTAAGGAGAGGATAAAGGTGTCTGTGAATACTCCTGACATCTGCCCCCACAGGATCTGAATGCATGGCTGAGGAGTCCATCTGGGCCAGTCGCTTTCTGTGGGCTCACTCTCAGGTAGGATAACCTAACGTCTGTGGTGGGGAGTGTGGGTACTCAAGCATCTGAGACTGATGGCACAGGTGACATAATTTCACTGACTTTGTGTTCAAAGCGAGTGTCAAATGCATTGACCTTATTACTTAGGGATGTCCTGTCGCCCATGATTCTGTTTGACTTCACTTTGTAGCCCATTATGACATGTCGGCCTTGCCACAGAAAATGGGTGTCCGTGTGGCAGATCTGGGTCTCAAGCGTGGTTTGGTATTGCCTCTTGGTGTCTATGATGGCCTGGCAAAGGTCATATGGATTTCCTGTACAGGTCAAGGTCACCCGTCTTAAACATCTCTGACCTGGACTTCAGTAGGGGGTGGATCTCCTGGTTCATTCATGGTTTCCGATTGGGGAACATTCGGATTAACTGCTTCAGCGTGCAGACTTCTACACACTTGCTAATGAAGTTGGTGATGGTCGTGGCAAACTCGTTTAATTTGGCCGCTGACTTCCGGAATATGTCTGTCCACTGAATCTAAGCCGTTCCATGGAAGCTCTTCCATTGCCTCAGACGGACACTGCATTACTTTCTGCACTGGGACCTCACGCTTCAGTTTCTGCTGGTAAGTCAAAATGAGGAGCACTGTGCTGTGCTCTGGTTTTCCAAAATTTGGTACACATCTTTAGTTGTGTAGCAATGGTCAAGGACATTCAGACCTCTGTTGGGGCAGCAGACATGTTGATGGTATTTTGATAACGTGTTTTTGAGGTTGGCCTGGTTGATGGCTACGAGGAACCAGGCCTCAGGGTATTCTGCCCCAAGATTCTTTGTAGGAGAAAGTGAGGACTGCAGATGCTGGAGATCAGAGCTGAAAAATGTGTTGCTGGAAAAGCACAGCAGGTCAGGCAGCATCCAAGGATCTGCTGCGCTTTTCCAGCAACATATTTTTCAAGACTCTTTGTAGCATTGTATATTTTGTCAATGCACTCTTCACTTCCGCATGGGGTGGGATGTAGGCGGCTGTCAGGAATACTGGAGGTGAACCCACTGTAGGTAGCAGGGGCAGAACTTCACTGTTAGATATTCAAACTCACTACATCTGAGCACCAGGAGGCAGACCCCACTGCCCCTTGCCTTGTCAAGGACGCTGAGTGGTTCATTTGGCGATTTGAGAAATCCTCAGGTTGAAAGACACAGACAGGTGTAGCAGGAGGGAGCCATGCCTCTGTAAAATAGCACACACAACAATCTCTCAGTTCCCTTGTTCTCAATGGCTTGGACATTTATGTGACAATGCTGCTCCTTTAACAAGGTTATGGTGCCCTTGGGATTTTTTTTCTCAAGAGGTTGTAAAGACACAGGTTCTGAGAAGTCTGGGTTTGGATGGGTTTTAGGGCCAATTTAATTACAACTAACACATACTGCCTCAGACAAAGGCTTTTAAGTTTAAAAAAAACTTGTACAATGAAAGGCGAGTGGTCAGTTCTCCCAACTCAGCTTTACTCTGGTTAGATTTGGTTTTTAGCAGCCTGGCTATTCCCTGAAAGCAGTCAGGATGTTTTAAGGATGCTGGCCCTAGAAACAGCTCCATGGAAGGGAGGTTCCGTGTTGAATCTCTCTCTCTCTCCAAAAGACTGTGTTTTATTTTACCTTTTGTGCCAAGAAGTGTTTATGGGAATTGTTGCAAGTATTTGGAACAGCAGTATTAAGTTGGGACGATCTGTTGGGTTTTCGGATCGGTTAGGTTACTCGGTATTCTATTCTCTTTTGTTTGTGTTTCATTTGGTAATCTTGTAAATAAACTGTTTGTTTAAAACTACATGGTTTGACCAACTGCATCCCTCCTGGAATATCCACTCTACACCTGCTTAAAATAACTAGCAAAGTTAGAGACTGGGCGACTTTCTTGAAATGTTTTGAGGGAGTTTGGCCTGGTCCATAACATTTGCCAGAAGTATGCTGGGGAGGAGGAGACTTGAAAGCTTAGAGGTTTAGTCTCATCTGAAGGCCAGTGCGTATCCTAACTAGGAAGCAGCTTTGCTCCAAGGGGTAAGTGAGTGTATCTGCTGGGGTCCTGAGGCCCAGTCACGGCCTTTAGCATTCCTGGGGTTGGGGGGCAGGGAGGGTGTCCCAATTGGTCTGGTTGGGCCTCCTCGATGTCAGGTCACGGTGGGGTCAGGTCGCGTTCCAGCCTGATCAGACCGTGAATCCAATCAATGACCTACAGCGGGATGAGGTCAAACGGCCTTGTGAGGCCAGAATTAAGCATTTGTCACAGACAAGGCCGGATAAGGCAAGAGATAAACAGGAGTAATGGGTGCCGGTCTTAGGGAAGTGGAAGATGTAAACAGGGGAGGAGCAATGTAAAACAAAAGAAACCAAATTATATAAATGTTATGTATTAATTGAATTTGGGCAACATCTGAAGAGCAGATGCATTATAGACACTGGACATCACAACCTCTTGCAAGAGTAAAATAAAGGACACTACTGATTCAGATTTTGTCTCGGACTGCAATTATTGAAGTGTGTGAGCTTTGTTTCTCACAACAGGATTTGAACGCAGGTTGTCAGAGTATTATCTGGGTCTCTGGATTAACAGTCCAGCAATAAAACCACTAGGTCATCAACTCACTACTTGAAAACCATACTTAGGCTCCGGCCATGCAAGGTGACATAATTGGATATACATGGGCCTATAAGTAGCATAATACTCCAAATACCACCTGATGAGGAGCAGCACCTCAAAAACTAGTGCTTCTAAATAAACCTGTTGGATATAACCCGATGTTGTGTGCTTTTTAACATAAT
>NW_025199418.1:0-6000 GCF_004010195.1 Chiloscyllium plagiosum
ATTTGATTATATGTTTTATTGAGATCTGTCTCTTGATTAAAATTTTAAAATGTAAAGTATAGGTACTAAGTTAGCCTGGAGCAATGTTTTTTAGAGCAGTAAGTCTGTGCTATTTTCTGTACATTGTTAAGGTGCAAAGATGGCCTGCAGTAGAGTGATGTGCTCTTCCTGTGGTAGTTTATGAAGAATTTCTATGCTACTGATGATTGTGTCTGCAGTCGGTGTTTGGCTATGAATCCTATCAGATCACATGGATTGGTTGGAGTGGCATTTTGAGGCAATGAGGAAATTATAGCAGCTAAGTAGCATGATGGATGGCAGTTATAGGAAGGGAGAAAAAACACAAATACAGTCAGGTAGATGGGTTAACTCTAGGGAAGGTAGGAGATGGAGGCAGGTAGTGCAGGAGTCTCCTGTAAGAGGTAGGGGAGATTCTAAACAAGTATTTTGCATCAGTACTTACTTTGGAGAAGGACATGGAAGATATAGTATTTGGGGAAATAGATGGTTACATCTTGAAAAATGTCCATATTACAGAGGAGGAGCTGCTGGATCTCTGAAAATGCCTAAGGTGGATAAATCCCCAGGACCTGATCAGGTGTATCTGCTCCCAAGAAGACCACTTACACCACAGAACACACAAGATGATCTCCCTCCTTAAAGACTGAAATTTCCCCACCCACGTGGTTGAATATGCCCTTCAATACATCTCATCTATGTCGGGCAATTCCGCCCTCAAACCACCCCTCAACCTCAACAAGGACAGAACACCCCTTCTCATCACATTCCACCCCACCAATCTCCGCATAAATTATCTGCCGACATTTCCATCACCTACAAATGGATATCACCACCAGGGATATATTTCCCTCCCCACTCCTATCCACTTTCGGCAAAGTCTGTTCCCTCCTCGACTACCTGGTCAGTTCCATGCCCCCTAACAACCCACCATCCCCTCCTGACACCTTCCCCTGCCACGGTAGGAATTGCAAGACCTGTGCCCACACTTTCCCCTTTACCTCTGTCCAAGGCCTCAAAGGAGCCTTCCACATCCATCAAAGTTTCACCTGCACTTCCACACATGTCTTTTATTGTATCCGTTGCTCCTGATGTGGTCTCCTCTACATTGGGGAGACTGGACGCCTTCTCGCAGAGCACTTTTAAGAACATCTCTGGGACACCTGCATCAATCAACCCCACCGCCCCATGGCCGAACGTTTCAACTCTCACTCCCACTCTGCCGAGGACATGCAGGTCCTGGACCTCCTCCACCTCCACTCACTAACCACCCAACATCTGGAGGAAGAACACCTTATCTTCCACCTCAGGACCTTTCAACCCCAGGGCATTAATGTGGATGTCACCAGTTTCCTCATTTCCCCTCCACCCCCTCCACCTTACCCCAGTTCCAACCTGCCAGCTCAGCACTGCTCTCATGACCTGTCCCACCTGTCAATCTTCGCTCCACCCTCCTCTCCACCCCCCCTTCATCCACCTACTGCACTCAGCTACCTTCTCCCCAGCCCCAGCCCCTCCCATTTATCTCTCCACCCTGAAGCTCCTAGCCTCATTCCTGATGAAGGGCTCCAGCCTGAAACATCGATTTTCCTACTCATCGGATGCTGCCTGACCTGCTGTGATTTTCCAACAACACACTCTCAACCCTGATAAGGTATACCGTAGAACTCTGTGGAAAGCTTGGGAAGTGATTGTTGGGCCCCTTGCTGAGATATTTGGATCATCAATAATCACAGGAGACTGAAGGTTGGCTAATGTGGTGCCACTATTTAAGAAAGGTGGTAGGAAAAAGACAGAGCACTACAGATCAGTGAGCCTGACTTCGGTGGGGGACAGGTTGTTGGAGGGAATCCTGAGGGATAAGAATTACATGTACTTCAAAAGGCAAGGACTGATTAGGGAATGTCAACATGGCTTTGTATGTTGGAAATCATGTCTCACTAACTTGAGTCAGTTTTCTGAAGAAGTAATAAAGAGGATTGATGAGGACAGTGTGGTAGATGTGATCTATATGGACTTCAGTAAGGTGTTTGACAATGTTCCTCATGACAGACTCGGTAGCAAGATTAGATCTCATGTAATACAGGGAGAACTAGTGATTTGGATACAGAAGTGGCTTGAAGGTAGAGGACAGAGGGTGGTGGTGGAGGGTTGTTTTTCAGACTGGAGGTCTGGGACCAGTGGTGTGCCACAAGGATCAGTGCTGGGTCCTCTACTTTTCATCCCTTATATAAATGATTTGGATGTGAACATAAGAGGTATACTAAGTTTGCAAAGTTGGAGGTGTAGTGGACAGCAAAGCAGGTTACCTCAGACTACAACAGAAACTTGAATAGATGGTCCAGTGGGTCAAGGAGTGGCAAATGGAGTTTAACTTAGATAAATGTGAGGTACTACAGTTTGGAAAAACAAATTAGAGCAGGACTTATACACTTTAATGGTCAGGTCCTAAGATGTGTTGCTGAATAAAGAGACCTGGAGTGTAGGCTCATAGTTCTTCGAAAGTGGAGTCGCAGATAGATAGGATAGTGAAGAAGGCATTTAGTATGCTTTCCTTTATTAGTCAGAGCATTGTGTATAAGAGTTGGGAGGTCATGTTGGGTCTATACAGGACTTTTGCAATATTGTTTGCAATTCTGGTCTGCCTCCTATTGGAACGATTGGAAGGGTTCAGAAAAGATTTACAAGGATGTTGCCAGAGTTGGAGTATTTGAGCTATAGGGGAGTCTGAATAGGCTGGGACTGTTTTTCCTGGTGCATCAGATGATGAGTGGTGACTTTATTGAGGTTTATGAAATCATGATGGGTGAATAAACAAGGTCTTTTCCCTGAGTTAGGGGAGTCCAGAGCTAGAGGGCATAAGTTTAGGGTGAGAGGGGAAAGATTTAAAAAGGACCTAAGGGACAACATTTTCACACAGAGGGTGGTACATGTATGGAATGAGCTGCCAGAGAAAGTGGTGGAGGATGGTACAATTACAACATTTAAAAGGCATCTGGATGGATATATGAAAAGGATGGGTTTCGCAGATTATTGGCCAAGTGCTGGCAAATGGGACTGGATTATTTTAGGACATCTGGTCGGCATGGGCGAGTGGACCGAAGTGTCTGTTTCCATGCTATACATCTCAATGACTTTATATTCACCCAGTGCTGTTTAAGATAAAACAATATATATATTTCTAAGTGAGAATAGTGTGAGACTTAAGGGGAATTTTGATGAGATTATGTTCTCACAACATTGCTGTTCTTGTCCTACCCTAAGCAAAACGGTCAGGCAATGTAACTGTTAATTTATTACATCACGTCAATTGAGCATAAGGCATCCACAGTAGCAGAGAGGGTTGATATTAATGGTGATATGGGTGCAAATCAAGCAAACTGATCAGTTTGGTAAACTTTAAATTCCAAGGTGTTAATAGTGATGGGGACTAAAGGGAGTCTCAAAAATGCTAGTGCTGTTGAATATCAAGAAAAAATAAATTCCTTTTTTTTGTGTTCTAAGTGATTATTACAAAAGGCATCAATGTTTCCTGCCATTTTTAAGTGCAGATCTGAAGGTCATTCAGCTCTTCCTGCAAGGCAACAAAAAATCTTCACCATTCAAGGAGCTGTAAGTGAGCTCCTGTGGAAAATGTCCCACTCCTGATTTTATCACAAAGGGAAAGACACTGATGAAGTACTTCAAATGATTGGACAAAGAGAACGTAAATGAGGAATTTTGGATTTGCACATACAATTTCCATTACAGAGCACATCATTTCTGAGGACAATTATATATGTGTTCATAGTATTGCCTTTTATAAGAACAACAAAATAAAGCCAGCTGTCAAAATCAATTGTAATTATGAGAGCTTAGAATTATAGAAAATTTCAAGTAGACCAGCCAGGTCAATAATTTGTTTTGCAGAATGTTCAACTAACAGAGAGTATCTGTCATTTCTCTTTATTAAATGCTACTAATTATAGTCACATTTGTAAATGTATAAGTGTTTATGCCAACAAGATTCCTATCATTATTACAGAAAAAAAAAATCAAGGCCTTAAATATCCCAAACTATTTGAACTTTTGAGTTTACTTTTGAGAAGTTGACCTGCAAGGCTGGGGAGAAAATCAACAATGCATACATGCAAAACATATAAGACCACCTGGGAGAGTTTAGTGAGGGCTGACTAAGCTAAGGTTGTACTGTATCGATTGCAACATCGATTGATCACTCAATAAGGCAGGTTTAGTGTTTCTGGCACTAAGGTGATTATTCTTGCTCAATCAACAGCTTCAATGGTTTCTTGCTGATATCCTTCACACAGGTCAAAAAAGTAAGTTCCACACAGTTCTGCTACATTCTTCCTGCAGAAACTATCTGGGAAAAGTTTGTAAAAATACTTAGCTGCTATGGCAATTCAACCCAATTTCTGCATTTGGGCAGCTCGCCTCCAGTTTATTTCATATCTACAGCTGTCCTGCAGTGTTCCAAAAGGCACTACTGGATATATTTTGCGCACATACTTCCAGTATAGAGATGAAGGGGAAGCAATTCTAAATTTCGTCCTACGTGGGTGAGTTGTACTGAGTTCTACAAGGCACAGCTTCTCAAAAATAAGTGTCTGAAGGTTTTTGAATTTCCACAACTGATCTCATGGAAGAAGGCAATTGATGAAGAATTGAAGATGGCTATTCCTGGTACATTGCCTTAAGGAATTCCTGCAGCAATATTCAGATGTTGGGAAGACTGACTTCACACCATTACAACCATCTTCTGTTTACTCCAGTCAGTAGAGAGTTATCCCACTGAATGTCAGTGGCTTAAAATTTGCGAGTGCTATTAAGTCAAACAGTCAAATGGTGTTGTTATCATTCTTACCCTACCTCTGGAACTCAGCTCTTTTCTTCATGTTTGAATTAAGACCGTGACAAGTTCTGGAGATGAATGGCTCTAGCAGGTCTGCACTGATACTCAACCTGAGTATCAGTGAATGGCTAATTGATGCTGAGGTGTGATGATTACACAGAATTCAGTAATATTTGTGATTCTTGAGATTATGAAGCAATTTATGTTTGCATGTAACAATGTCTGGGCAACATTCAGGTTTAGGCTGATGAGTAGCAATTACCTTCAACAAGAAACAGTCTAACCATTTGTCCTTGACATTCAAGAGTATCACAGTTGCTGAATCTCCAGGTTCAACATCCTAGGGCACCGTATGTATTATGACCACAGGAGGTGAACCAATTGCCATTGAATTTCAAATCTCTGACCTGGTCTTGTAGCCATAGTCTTGTAGCTAGTCCAGATCAGTGTGCCTTCAATGGCAACCGTCAAAATGCTGATAGCTTAGGTGTGATAATTACATTCTTTAACATTGAAGATGGTCATTGCCTGGCACTTGTTTAAATTAAATATTACTTGCCATTTATCAGCCTACTTCTGACTGAAGGCAGTTACACATACTTCAGCTTCGCTTTTTGTACTAATGTACAAGGATCCATCATAATTGACGATGGGAATTTTTGAAGATCCTCAGTCTCCTATTAGTTGTTCAATTGTGCACCAGTCTACAAGACTGATGCAGCAGGACTGCGGAACTTTGTGCTCTGATTCATTTACTGTGATAATTTCATTCATTCTATCTGTCACATTTGATTTGATTTATTATTGTCACATGTACCTAGCCAAAGTGAAAAGGTTTGTTTTGCATGCAGTACAGACAGATCTTACCCTATAAAGTTCATAGGGTGATAGAACAAAATGAGGAATACAAAGTTATGGTTGCAGAGAAGGTGCACGAAATGCAAGATCAACATTAGATTTGAAATTCGAGAAGTCCATTCAGCAGTCTAGTAAGGAGGCGGGAGGCAGGAGGCAGGCTCCAGGCTCCAGGCTCCAGGCTCCCCGCCTCCCCAGAGCCGTCCCCGCTCTCCGGGGACCGGAAGTGAGCCGGCCGTCTCCATGGGAACCGTCCCCAGCGCCCGCCGGACGTG
>NW_025199419.1:0-4450 GCF_004010195.1 Chiloscyllium plagiosum
CACAAGACCACAGTGACTCTGATAGCTACTGCCAAACAATACTGTGAGGAAACAGGTCTTTCACAACATGCTACCCCTTGACATGACCTAGAAATCCAGCCATGATGCTTGAAGATTTTATTGAATCACCTAAATATTTAGAGTTAAAATCGACACTGTTTCACAAGGTCAAATTTTCCTGGTTCCATATGCCAGAAAATCCTACATCACATGATAAGTGATGAGTTGGTGAGGCAGCCAATTATGTAATTAAATTACTTTGTCCAAAAAACTTTAATCAACCATTACAAGTAAAGCACAGATCATAACACAATAAATGCCCAAATCTTGAACAAGGGACAAATCCATCCTGCCTGACCATTAGCTAATTGATTGAGAATGTTCAACAACCTTGTAATAACTTTGAGAAACTCAAAAGGATAATGGTTTAACCAATGATCTTGCCTGAATTGTATGACATCCACAAGCTAACAGTATTATTGTCTACATTAAAATTTCGGACTTATGCCCGAAACGTCGATTCTCTTGTTCCCTGGATGCTGCCTGACCTGCTGCGCTTTTCCAGCAACACATTTTCAGCTACATTAAAATTTTGCAATTTAAAGGATAACAAAGGGATAATTTTCTATAAAAAAGGACATTTTTTTAAAGAGTTGGAGTTAAAACAAATATACAAAAGAATGGATGATGTGAGCAAAAGAGAAGACAAAGTGATAAAAGTACATTGTTTAGTTAAAATGTTTTAAGGAGTGAACAGCGATCCAAAAGCAATGGAAGTGAACAGCATATTCAACAGCACAACCATCGAGAGGGGGAGGAATGAGGGGCAGGGGGTCAGAGAGCATGCTCTAGGGGTCTGAAGGCTCTGCTGTGAATGGTGGGATGAAGTAAGCAGCAATGGCCAGGAGACCAGAGACAGAAGATAGAAGGCAGAGGGAGCGAATGTGAGTCTGCAGCAAGACACAGAGTGAGGGAGGAGGGAGGCCATGGAGGCAATTGGCTGGCAGTGAGGTCAGGGGTTATTTTGGAATGACATATGCGCAGGACAGGGAAGGGACCACTCCATAATCAGACATGTTGAGGTTTATGGAGTGTGGATTCAGGAAGCTGAGAGAGGACATTGGAATCATCGAGTTAGGAGGTCGGACGAGCAGGAATTAGGGTTTCTGTGGTCAAGGGGCTGAGGAAGTGCAGAAACGGACAATGCTGTTGAGATTGAAATCAGAGGCCTACATGATGGAGAGGCTGTGGGGTTTGCAGCTCAGGTACTGGACAGTCCCGAGGGAAGGAGGCCCATGTTTATTGGTCTCTTCTGGAGCACCCATAGGAAGGAGGTCCATCTTTATTGGTCCTATGAGAAGGTGGCTCATGCATTCATCATCATAGTCATAGAGGTTTACAATGTGGCATCAGGCCCTTCAGCTCAACTCATCCATGCTGATCAAGTTTCCAAAACTGAACTAATCCCATTTGCCTGTGTTTGGCCCAATCCCCTCTAAATCCTTCCTATCCATGTTCCTGTAAAAATGTCCTTGAAAGGTAGTAATTGTACTCGCCACTATCACTTCCTCTGGCAGCTCATTTCACATACACATCAACCTCTGTGTGAAAAGGTTGCCTCTCAGGTCCCTTCTAATTCTTTCCCCTCTCAACTTCAACCTATTCCTTCTAGTACTGGACTCTACTACAATTGGGAAAAGACTTTGGCAATTCACGTTATCCATGACATTCATGATTCTGTAAACCTCTATGAGGTCTCCCCTCAATCTCATGCATTCCCTGGAAGATCATCTCGGCCTATCCATCCTCGCTTTATAATTCAAACCCTCCAATCTTGGCAACATCCCTGTTAATTTATATTTTTATCCAAACCAGTGTAATAACTTCCTTCCTATTGCAGGGTGAGCAGAATCGTGCACAGTATCCAAATGTTACCTGATCAATGCCTTGTATGTGATGTCCCAACTTCTGTCCTCCCTGCTTTGACCAGTGAAGGTGAGCGTGCCAAATACCTTCTACACCATCCTGTCTACCTGTGACACCACTTCCAAGGAACTATGTACCTGTACCCCTCAGTCTCTTTGTTCAACAACATCCCATGGCTCCACCATTAATTGTGTATTTCCTACCAAATAAATGATGAATAACAGTGGATCCAGGATTAATTCTTGTGGCAGACGGCTGGTCACTGGCCTCCAGTCTGAAGAACAACCCTCTCTCACCAGCCTCTGCCTCCTATCATCAGGCCAATTTTATATCCAATTGGCGAGCTCTCCCTGGATCTTATGTGATACAATCTTATTCAGCAGTCTACATAGGGGAACCTTGTCTAAGGCCTTGCAAGAGTTCGTGTAGATAGAATATACTGCTCTACCTTTATCTATCTTTCTGATCACTTCTTCAAAAACTCAGTCATCTATTTGTCTCCAGCGGAAGGAGGTCCATGTTTACTGGTCGCTCTTGGAGGATCCAGTCAGAAGGAGACCCATGTTTACTGGTCTCCTATGAAGAGTACAGCAGGAAGGATGCCAATGTTTACTGGTCTCGATTGGAGGTTCCAGCAGGAAGGATACCCATATTTACGAGTCTCTATTGGGAGGTTCAGTGGGAAGAAGGCCCATGTCTCTCCACCAGTCAGCTCCGTGAACTGAATTCCACGTTTACTGGGCACTGTTGGAGAGTCCAGTGAGTCACGGACACCATGGTGGATGTGGGGTTCAGTTATTTTCTGTTGTAATTGTCTGATGATCCAGCCCTCATCCCAGTGAAACACCCTGACCCAGAGCCTGATCATAGAAGGGGAAGGAGAGAGGAAGGGATTGGAACATGATGTGGATGGACAGGATGGGTCAGTGGGTCAGAGTCTGTCCTGTCCCTCCAGCTCACACTGATGGCCTAAGGATCTCCTCTCTCTGCTGGGCCTTCATGGAATGAGGTTTGTGTCCAAACCAGTCCCCAGGGAGAATAGGGCAACAACACAGAACTGTCCTTCATTTGACAAGAATCTGTCCATCTGCCTGAGACAAGCTAAATGTTTGGTCAGTGTGGGAAATGGGGCCTTATTCCAGGAAAAGACATGCTTCTGGGTCAAGGGTGAACATACATCAGTGGGACAGAGCAGAGGGAGATTTATCCTGCATTCAACTGTCATCATCTGGGACACTGTGAGCAAGAGAGAGAAACGAGACAGAGAGAGAGAGATAGAGTGTGTGAGAGTGTGAATGAGTGAGTGAGTGAGTGAGTGAGAGAGATTGAGGGACAGAGGGACAGAGGGAGGAGCATTTGAGACAGAGGGAGGAGCATTTGAGACAGTGTGAGATATGTGAGGGGACCCAGAGGGGGGTAGAAATGGTGAAGTTGAGGGATAGAGACAGAGAAACGAGATGTCAGACAGTGTGACTAAGAGGGGTGGAGAGAGAGAAAGAGACAAGGAGAGAGAGAAAGAGACAGGTTGGGTGTGAGACCAAGCATGAAGGGAATCAAAAGAGAGACAGTAGGGTTGAGTGTGTGTGAGAGAGAGAGATGAGTCTGGTTAAAGACAGAATGACAGAGAGGGAGGGAGAGAGACTGTAAATTGGGAGGCAGAGAGGGAAGGAGAGAGAAAGAGGGAACAATTGGAGGCTTTCAATTGAAGCGAGAGAGGGAGCGAGAGACTGAGACAGTGAGAGATGGAGAAGTAGAAATTATGAGATGGAGTGATGAAGTGTGAGTGAGTTGGAGAGAATGGCTGTGAGGCAGTGTGTGAGTGAGAGAGAGAGAGAAAGAATATGAGAGAGATTAACAATGGGCGAAAGAGAGAGAGAAAGAAATGGCAGATGTGAGACAAAGTGAGAGACGGGCTTATGCCCGAAACGTCGATTCTCCTGCTCCTTGGATGCTGCCTGACTTGCAGCGCTTTTCCAGCAACACATTTTTTCAACTCTGATCTCCAGCATCTGCAGTCCTCACTTTCTCCTGGAGAGATGGACAGTTCCTGGTCACCACATTCTGGAAGGATGTGAGTGTACTCGAGATGGTACAGGTAAGATTTACCAGGGTGCTGCCTGCGATGGAAAGGTTGGAAAGGTTGGTGTTGTTTTCCTTAGAGCAGTGAAGGCTGAGAGGGGACCTGACAGAGGGCTATAAGATTATTCGGGGCAGTGATAGGGTGAGTAGGAAGGCACTTTTTACATGAGTAAAGCACTCAATAATGAGGGACAGATATTGAAGGCATGAGCACACAGTAACCACAGCAATAATAGGCCATTCGGCCCTTTGAGTCTGCTCTGTCATTCAGTCTGATCATGGCTGATCCTCTCTCTCTCAAAGCCATATTCCTGCTTTCTCTCCATTCCCTTCATGCTGTTAAAATGCAAAACAATTATCTCTCTCTTTTTTTGAATATATTCAGTTCCCTGTCCTCCACAGCCTTCTGTGGTACAGAATTCAACAGATTGACCACCCTCTCAGG
>NW_025199419.1:4880-6000 GCF_004010195.1 Chiloscyllium plagiosum
TCAGTGGGGACACCACCATGACCCAGTCTCCCCCGGTGCTGTCAGTGGGACTGGGCCAGACTGCAACTATCACCTGTACGGCCAGTCAAAGTATTTGCAGCTACCTTGCTTGGTACCAGCAGCGAGAAGGTCAGAAACCCTCTCTCCTGATCTATGGTGCAACAGGAGTCTCCAAGCGATTCACCGGCAGTGGATCAGGGACCAGTTTCACCCTGACAATCAGCAACGTTCAGAATGAGGATGTCACTGACTATTACTGTATGCAGCGTTACAGCTGGCCTTCACAGTGATACAGATCCATACAAAAACCTCAATGTGCACAGCACCACCTCCTGTACTGACATATCCCAGAGTTACAAAAAATGTATAATAATTGACACACAGTCCCATCTCCTGCACTGACACATCCACAGTCACATATAAATAAAGTTGAACAAATTACCCCATGCTGGCATTGTCACTGTCCACAACACACTCCAGTCCATGTGGTGTTCACCACTCAGTGAAGGCCTCAAGTTTCCCTCTTACACTCCATGGCCACATGGGAAGAGCAGCTGCAAGATTTAACATTGAAAAATAAAGTTCACAAACTGCCCGAGCCCAGCTGGACAGGGAGATAAAAAGACATGAGTGAGGATCGAAGAGAGAGAGAGAGAGAGAGGGAGAGAGAGAATTAGAGGTTGAGAGTGATGGAGGGTAACAAAGAGCAGAGGTTTTGTACAGCCCCTGCACTGGGAGCTCTCACTGTGGTTTACGTTCGGTAAAGGAACCAAACTCAGACTGAGTAAGTAAACCTCAATCCTCTGTTATTAACCCTTTCAAATTCTAAAGACAATTTCTAAAACACAAACACTGATTGTTGAAAGTGTTAATTGGGAGCTGCAGTGAATAAAATGGTTGATTGAGGAGCACTGTGTTTAACAGGGTGTCCAGCTGTATTTCTTTAGTTCCATTGTCCCCTTTAAGCAGCAAGATATAAGTCAGTCAGTTTTACTCACCGTGTGGAGGAGCTCTGTCCATTTGAAGCCTGTGGTCCCATCCCTGCAGCATGGAGTGAAATCAGTGAGTAGCCTCCTGCCAGTCTCAGTGTGACGGACACGGGCAGAGTTTGATGTGAGCT
>NW_025199420.1:0-756 GCF_004010195.1 Chiloscyllium plagiosum
AAAACCAATCTGAAGCCCATCTAACCTACACTATTCTATTCTCGTTCATATGCCTATCCAATGACCATTTAAATGTCCGTAAAGTTGGCAAGTCTACAACTGGTGTAGGCAGTGTGTTCCACACCCTTACTACTCTCTGAGTAAACAAACTACCTCTGACATCTATATCTATCATCTCTCAATTTAAAGCAATGCCCCCTCATGCTAGCCAACACCATCCTCGGAAAAAGGCTCTCACTGTGCACCTAGTTCAACCCTCTGATTATCTTATATGTTGCAATTATGTCACCTCTCAACCTTCTTCTCTCTAGCGAAAACAGCCTCAAGTCCCTCAGCCTTTCCTCATAAGACCTTCTCTCCGTACCAGGCAACATCCTAGTAAATCTCCTCTGAACCCTTTCCAAAGCTTCCACATCCTTCCTATGATGTGATGACCAGAACTGTACGCAATACCCCAATTGCGGCCAAAAGGCTAGCAGAAAGGAAGTTGTTGTTTTTAAATACCAATCATCTCAGCTCTAGGACGACTCTGCAAGAGCTCCCTGGTGTTATGTCCTCGGCCCGACCATCTTCAGCTGCTTCCTCATTGACCTTCCCTCCATCATAAGACATGAGGACAGCAGTGTTCATGACTCCTCAGATACTGAAGCAGTCATTGTTCAAATGCAACAAGATTTGGACAATAGCCAGGTTTGGGCTGACAAGTGGCAAGTAATATATATGCCATACAAATGCCAGGCAATGACCATCTCCAAC
>NW_025199420.1:987-6000 GCF_004010195.1 Chiloscyllium plagiosum
GCAGCACTGTGAGCAAGATCCAGGAGCAGCACCGAAAAAACGATCAGGAGTAGCATTGGGAACAAGACCCCGGAGCAGCACTGGGAACAAAATCAGGAGCAGCACTGGAAATATGATCAGGAGCAGCACTGGGAACAACATCCGGAAAAGCACTGGGAACAAGATCCGGAGAAGCACTGGGAACAAGATCAGGAGCAGCAGGAGGAAAAAGATCAGGAGCAGCACGAGGAACAAGATCGGAGCAGCACTGGGAATACGATCAGGAGCAGCACTGGAAACAGGAGCAGGAGCAGCACTAGGAATATGATCAGGAACAGCACTGTGAACAAGATCAGAAGCAGCACTGGGAACAAGATCCGGAGCTGCAATTGAAACATGATCAGGAGCAGCGTTGGGAACAAGATCCGGAACAGCACTGGGAACAAGATCCGGAGCAGCACAGGGAACAAGATCAGTGGCAGTACTGGGAAATTAATCAGGAGCAGCACGAGGGACAAGATCAAGAGCAGCACAGGGAACAGGAGCGGGAGGAGCACTGGGAATACAATCAGGAGCAGCACTGGAAACAGGATCAGGAGCTACACTGGGAACATAATCAGGAGCAGCACTTGGAACAAGATCAGGAACAGCCCTAAGAACAAGATCAGGAGCAGCACTGGGAACAAGAACCGGAGCAGCACAAGGAACATGATCCGGAAGAGCAATGGGAACAAGATCCGGTGCAGAACTGGGAACAAGAATAGGAACAGCACTGGGAAAAAGATCCAGAGCAACAGTGGGAACAACATCAGGAGCAGGACAAGTAACAAGATCCGGAAGTGCTCTGGGAACATGATCAGGAACAGCACTGGGAACAGGATCCGGAGCTGCACGAGAAACAAGATCCGGAGCAGCACTGGGAACAAGATCCGGAGTAGCACTGGGAATAAGATCAGGAGCAACACTGGAAACAGGAGCAGGAGCAGCATTAGGAACAAGATCCAGAGCAGCACTGGGAATATGATCAGGAGCAGGACAAGTAACAAGATCCAGAAGAGCACTGGGAACAAGATCAGGAACAGCACTGGGATCAGGATTCGGAGCTGCACGAGAAACAAGATCCGGAGCAGCACTGGGAAAATGATGAGGAGCAGCACGAGGAATAAGATCCGGAGCAGCGCTGGAAACAAGATCAGAAGCAGCACTGGAAACACGGGCAGGAGCAGCGCGAGAAACAAAATCCGGTACAGCACTGGGAACAGGATCTGGAGCAGCACGGAAACAAGATTGGGAGCTGCACTGGGAACAAGATCAGGAGCAGCACTGGGAACACGATCAGGAACAGACCTGGGAACACGATCAGCAGCAGCACTGGGAACAAGAACCGGCGCAGCACAAGGAACAAGATCCGGAAGACCACTGGGAACAAGATCCGGAGCAGAACTGGGAACATGATCAGGAGCAGCACTGGAAACACAATCAGGAGCAGCACTGGGAACACGATCCGGAGCAGCACAGGAAACACGATCAGGAGCAGCACTGGGAACAAGATCAGGAGCAGCACGGGGAACAAGATCCGGAGCTGCACTTGAAATATGATCAGGAGCAGCACTGGGAACCAGATCAGGAAGAGCACTGGGAGCAAGATCAGGAGCAGAACTGGGAACACGATCAAGAGCAGCACTGGAAACACGATCAGGAGCAACACTGGGAACAAGATCCGGAGCAGCACTGGGGACAAGATCAGGAGCAGCACTGGGAACAAGATCCAGAACTGCACTGGGAACAAGATCCAGAGCAGAACTGGGAACAGGATCTGGAGCAGCGCTGGGAACACGATCCTGAGCAGCACAGGAAGCACGATCAGGAGCAGCACTGGGAACATGATCAGGAGCAGCACTGGGAACATGATCAGGAGCAGGACAAGTAACAAGATCCGGAAGAGCACTGGGAACAAGATCCGGAACAGCACTGGGAATAAGATCAGGAGCAGCACCGTAAAAACGATCAGGAGTAGCATTGGGAACAAGACCCCGGAGCAGCACTGGGAACAAAATCAGGAGCAGCACTGGAAATATGATCAGGAGCAGCACTGGGAACAACATCCGGAAAAGCACTGGGAACAATATCCGGAGAAGCACTGGGAACAAGATCTGGAGCAGCAGGAGGAAAAAGATCAGGAGCAGCACGAGGAACAAGATCCGGAGCAGCACTGGGAATACGATCAGGCGCAGCACTGAAACCGGAGCAGGAGCAGCACTAGGAACAAGATCCAGAGCAGCACTGGGAATATGATCAGGAACAGCACTGTGAACAAGATCAGAAGCAGCACTGGGAACAAGATCCGGAGCTGCAATTGAAACATGATCAGGAGCAGCACTGGGAACCAGATCAGGAACAGCACTGGGAGCAAGATCAGGAGCAGAACTGGGAACACGATCAGGAGCAGCACTGGGAACATGATCAGGAGCAGGACAAGTAACAAGATCCGGAAGAGCACTGGGAACAAGATCCGGAACAGCACTGGGAACAAGATCCGAGCAGCACGAGGAATAAGATCCGGAGCAGCGCTGGAAACAAGATCAGAAGCAGCACTGGAAACACAGGCAGGAGAAGGACGAGAAACAAAATCCGGTACAGCACTGGGAACAGAATCTGGAGCAGCACTGGAAACAAGATTGGGAGCTGCACTGGGTACAAGATCAGGAGCAGCAGTGGGAACACGATCAGGAACAGCACTGGAAAGAAGGTCTGGTGTAGCACTGGGAATACGATCAGGAGTAGCACTGGAAACAGGAGCAGGAGCAGCACTAGGAACAAGATCAGGAGCAGCACTGGGAACAAGATCCGGAGCAGCACTGGGAACAAGATCAGGAACCGCACTGGGAATAAGATCAGAAGCACCACGCCGAACAAGATCCGGAACAGCACTGGAAACAAGGGCAGGAGCAGCACTGGGAGCAACATCCGGAACAGTACTGGGAACAAGATCTGGAGCTGCACTTGAAACATGATCAGGAGCAGCACTGGGAACAAGATCAGGAACTGCACTGGGAGCAAGATCAGGAGCTGCACTGGGAAAAAGATCCAGGGCAGCAATGGGAACAGGATCAGGAGCAGCACTGGGAACAGGATCAGGAACAGCACTGAGAACAAGATCAGGAGCAGCACTGGGAACATGATCCGGAGCAGCACTGGGAACACGATCCGGAGCAGCACAGGAAACACGATCAGGAGCAGCACTGGGAACCAGATCAGGAGCAGGACAAGTAACAAGATCCGGAAGAGCACTGGGAACAAGATCAGGAACAGCATTGGGAACAGGATCCGGAGCTGCACTAGGAACAAGATCAGGAGCAGCACTTCGAACATGATAGGAGCAGCACGAGGAACAAGATCTGGAAGAGCAATGGGAACAAGATCCAGTGCAGAACTGGGAACATGATCAGGAGCAGCACTGGGAACAAGATCAGGAGCAGCACGAGGAACAAGGTTCGGAACAGCACTGGGAACAAGGTCAGGAGCAACACTGGGAATACGATCAGGAGGAGCACTCGGAACAAGATCTGGAGCAGCACTTCGAACATGATGAGGAGCAGCACGAGGAACAAGATCAGGAGCAGCACTGGGAACAGGATCCGGAGCAACACTGGGAACAAGATCAAGAACAGCACTGGGAACAAGAACCGGAGCAGCACTGGGAACAGGATCTGGAGCAGCACTGAGAACAAGATCCAGAGCAACACTGGGAACAAGATCTGGAGCAGCACTGGGAACAAGATCAGGAACAGCACTGGGAACAAGATCAGGACCAGGACAAGTAACAAGATCCAGAAGAGCACTGGGAACAGGATCCAGAGCAGCACGAGGAACAAGATCAGGAGCAGCATGAGGAATAAGATCCGGAGCAGCACTGGGAACAGGATCAGAAGCAGCGCTGGGAACAAGATCAGGAGCAGCACGAGGAACAAGATCCGGAGCAGCACTGGGAACAAGATCAGGATCAGCACTGGGAACAAGATCAGGAACAGTATTGGGAACTGGATCCGGAGCTGCATGATGAATAAGATCTGGAGCAGCACTGAGAACAAGACCAGGAGCACCACTGGGAACAAGATCCGAAGCAGCACTGGGAACAAGATCAGGAGCAGCACTGGGAACAAGATTCGATTAGATTAGATTATTTACAGTGTGGAAACAGGCTCTTCGGCCCAACAAATCCACACCGACCCGCCAAAGCGCAACCCACCCAGACCCATTCCCCTACCTTTACCCCTTCACCTAATACTAAGGGCAACGTAGCATGGCCAATTCACCTAACCTGCACATTTTTGGATTGTGGGAGGAAACCGTAGCACCCGGAGGAAATCCACGCAGACACGGGGAGAACATGCAAACTCAGCACAGAGAGTCGCCTGAGGCGGGAATTGAACCTGGGTCTCTGGCGCTGTGAGGCAGCAGTGCGAACCACTGTGCCACCGTGCCACCATTAACGCGACCGCCAGATCAGGAGCAGCACTGGGAGCAAGATCCGAAGCAGCACTGGGAGCAAGATCCGGAGCAGCACTGGAAACACGATCTGGAGCAGCACTGGGATCAAGATCCGGAGCACCACTGGAAACAAGATCCGGAGCAGCACAAGGAACAAGATCCGGAACAGCACTGGGAACACGATCAGGAAAACCACTGGCAACAAAATCCGGAACAGCACTGGGAACAAGATCAGGACCAACACTGGAAACCCAATCAGGAGCAACTCTGGGATCAGGAGCAGCACTGGGAACAAGATCCAGAGCAGCACAAGAAACAAGATCTGGAACAGCACTGGAAACACGATCAGGAGCAGCACTGGGAACAAACAGCTACTGCAAGTACACTGGAAACATCTGTAGGAACAGCAGTACAGCTCTGAGCTCCAGGAATGCAGTGAAATATTAGTTTCACTCAGCTCTCCCTCATCTGCATGCCCTCACTCTGTCCATTACCACCACCAGACCCCCAGCGCCCCAATGAAATGCCTTGCTTTTTGACAAG
>NW_025199421.1:0-1336 GCF_004010195.1 Chiloscyllium plagiosum
ATAGTCACCCAGCATTCCCCACACCTACCAGCCTTGCCTTTCACCCCAACAGGAACACACTGTCTCATTATCTCATTTTTGAAAACTTCATAATTTACCAGCCATTCCTTTACCTGCAAAACTCCGCACCCAATCACCTTTTCAAAGTTCTTACCTAATACTGCCAAAATTGTCCTTCATCCGATTTAGAATTTTAACAGTTAGGTCCTGTCTATCCTTTTCCATCACTATTTTGAAACTAATACAGTTATGGTCGCTGGCCCCAAAGTGTTCCCCCACTGACACCTCTCTCACCTGCCCTGCCTTATTTCCCAAGAGTAGGTCAAGTTTTGCACCTTCTCTTGTAGGTTCATCCACAAACTGAATCAGAAAATCTTCTTGTACACACTTAACAAATTCCTCTCTATCTAAACACTTAACACTACGGCAGTCCCAGTCTACACTTAGAAAGTTAAAATCCCCTACCATAACCACCCTATTATTCTTCCAGATAACTGAGATCTCCTTACAAATTTGTTTCTCAATTTCCCGCTGACTATGTGGAGCTCTATAGTACAGTCCCGAAAAGGTAATAATCTCTTTCTGATTTCTCACTTCCACCCAAATGACTTCCGGATGTATTCCCAGAAATATCTTCCTCAGTACAGCTGTAATGCTATCCCTTATGTAAAACGCACCCCCCCCCCCCCCACACACACACACACACACACACACAACACACCCGTCTTGCCTCCTTTTCTATCCTTCCTGTAGCATTTGTATCCTGGAACATTAAGCTGCCAGTCCTGTCCGTCCCTGAGCCATGTTTCTGTAAATGCTGTCATATCCCAGTCCCATTTTCCTAACCATGCCCTGAGTTCATCTGCCTTCCCTGTTAGGCCCCTTGCATTAATGTAAATACAGTTTGATTTATCGGTCCTACCTTGTTCTCTGCTTTGTCCCTGCCTGCCCTGACAGTTTGACTTGCTCTTCTTCCCAACTGTACCAGTCTCAGGTTGGTCTCTTTGCTCACTATCTCCCTGGGTCCCACGTCCTCACCTTATTACTTTAAATCCTCCCAAGCAGCTGCAGCAATCTCCCTGCCAGTATATTAGTTCCCTTCCAATTCAGGTGCAATCCATCCTTCTTGTATAGGCCACTCCTATCTGAGAAGAGCTTCTGGTGATCTATAATGTGATCCCTTCTCCCATACACCAGCTCCAAAGCTATACATTCAGTTGGACACTGCCCTCCCTCCCCTTCCTGGGGCTCTCCATCTCCATCAACAGTGACCGACTCAACACTGACATCTTCTACAAACTCATCGGCTCCCACAGCTAAACAAGGACAGAATCCC
>NW_025199421.1:5501-6000 GCF_004010195.1 Chiloscyllium plagiosum
TTTTTCTTTTAGCAACATTTCGGTTTTGTTCAGTTCTATAACAATAATTCGCTATCTTTTTTTAAAGACCTTTTCACTTCTCCAATGGCTACATTTATTGCCTTCAGTTGTGAGGAATATTTGTCCCTATTCTCGAAGAAACTGAGCCCATCTTGTACCAACCTGATTGAATGTCAGACAGATCAGGAAATCAGGCATCATTCACCCTAGATGTACACTGTGGGTCTGGTTTATATCAGACAGGGGAAGATTGGTGTCAGGGATTGTGGCATTGGTTTATATCAGACAGGCAGAGATTGGTGTCAGGGACTATGGGTCTGGTTTATATCAGATAGGGTGAGATTGGTGTCAGGGACTGTGGGTCTGGTTTATATCAGACAAGGGGAGATTGGTGTCAATGTCTGTGGGGCTGGTTTATATCAGACATGGGGAGATTGGTGTCAGGAACTGTGGGGTTGGTTTATATCAGACAGGGGGAGATTGGTGTCAGTGTCTGTGG
>NW_025199422.1:0-1221 GCF_004010195.1 Chiloscyllium plagiosum
CCCAGGAGTATTCATCGACTGGAGCGACTTCCACATCTTCAATGTGCAGTCAGTGTGTAATGACAAGCAGATGTTTATTCAGCTGTATGCAGGATCCCCAAGGAGCTGCCAAGATGCTTTATGGGATCTGGGCATTTCTTACCCTTGAACAAGTGGCTTGCTAGGCTATTTAAGTGGCCTTTAAGAGTAAACCACATTATTGTAGGTCTGGAGTCACATGAAGGCCAGACAGGCTATAGATAATTGATTTATTTCCAAAAGGGCATTAGTGAATTAAATGTTTCTTTTGACTATTAATGATGGTTTCAATAATTATTGGGGCAAACTTTTAATTCCAATTTAAACTCCACCAGCTGCAGCAGTCAGAATTGGACCAGTGTCCTTAGAGCATTAACCAAGGTCTGTGGATTACTTGTCCAATGACATTACCACTACACCAGCTTCTTTCCAATCATGACAATGCATTGAGGATGGGAGAGAATGTCAGTGTTAAATGGATGATTGGGAATGTGAGCAAATGCTTAGGCTGAGAGGAGTGATTGTGAAGACCGATGTCTTGAATCATACTTGAGAAGGCAGACTGAGAATGCTAAGGTGATACACAACTCAGGATGTGAGTGAATGTGCCACTGTACTCAAGTTCTGGATTAGTGGTGCTGGAAGAGCACAGCAGTTCAGGCAGCATCCGAGGAGCAGGAAAACCGACGTTTTGGGCAAAAGCCCTTCATCAGGAATAAAGGCAGTGAGCCTGAAGCGTGGAGAGATAAGCTAGAGGAAGGTGGGGGTGGGGAGGGGGAGAAAGTAGCATAGAGTACCTCGTTTTACCTCCAAGAATTTCTGTGTTTACTGTATAGAGTGTCTGGATCCGCTGATCAGGTGTTTCAGTTTCTGCTGGAGTTCTTTAGCCAGTTTGTGTGATGGTGTCCCTGGGGTAGTGATACTATGGGTCTGAGTGGGATGTCTGGTTTGTGCACTTTAGGTAGTCCATAGAATCTGGGGGTGTTGTTGCTTTCAGGTTTCATTCTCTGTAGGTCAAACCTGGTTATCTGTCCGTTTTTTTGTAGGTTCCTCAGTGTGTTGTTTATCCTATTGGTGAGCTGTGGGGTGGGGTCAAACTCCCTCTTTTGGTAGGTGTTGGTATCTGCAAGTAGTTGTTGCGCTTTTTGGATGTACTCTGCTTTGTCCAAGATGACCGTCATTCTGCCTTTGTCTACTGGTAGT
>NW_025199422.1:5215-6000 GCF_004010195.1 Chiloscyllium plagiosum
CCCCAGGTTAAATTAATAGTTATGGCTTATATTTTAAGCTTAATCAAGAGACATATCTCCAAAAACATATAATCAAGAAAGAACCTACTCTACTCACTACTGAAGATTCTCTGTAGGCCACACTTTAAAAATGATTAACTTATCTGATCCTATGCTGTGAACTTCACCCAACAGTTCCTCCAAGATCAGTTGTGAATTTCACTGTTTGTTAATTTTCCCAGATGCACTCCGATGTCCAGCGATACAAGACTTCAAACATCAAAGGCAGTAATTGTACAGGTTCTCGTGCTCTCGCTCTCTCTCCTGCACTGTCCTCATCATTGTCTTCCTTTGTCTGTACTTCTCCCGTTTAAAACTGCTGTTGTTTTGACTTTTTTATTCCAAAGTTCCAAAACAATGCAACAGCATCTCTGGTAAGAATTGAGAACAAGGTACAATTTATTTTTGTGAATACATTTCAAGTTACAATATGTTTAGAATCCATGGTAACTTGCAAGCATACCAGAACTCAGATATTGAGGAGAAATTTCAAAAATTATTTTCCCAGATGTTTCTAAAATTCTTGATCTGCACCACCATCATTGATTCTGATCTTACACTAATTGAATAAATTCCATCTGGCATCAAGGAATGACTGAA
Organism: Chiloscyllium plagiosum; assembly: GCF_004010195.1. Taxonomy (NCBI): domain Eukaryota; kingdom Metazoa; phylum Chordata; class Chondrichthyes; order Orectolobiformes; family Hemiscylliidae; genus Chiloscyllium; species Chiloscyllium plagiosum. The sequence continues at coordinate 5,855 of NW_025199422.1, forward strand.
TGCAATCAATGAAGCAAAGACTGTAGACCCATCAACTTGCCAGTCAAAGTGTCAATAAGCCATGCTCTGGAATTATCAAAACTTCTAACCAAGCATAGCTACAACACTGGAATCTACGTAACAATGTATAAAATGGCCCAGGTATG
>NW_025199423.1:0-1569 GCF_004010195.1 Chiloscyllium plagiosum
TGTACACTGGGTGTATCTGTGTGTGTTTGTGTACTGGGTCTATCTCTGTGTTTGTATACTGGGTCTATCTCTGTGTGTGTTTGTACACTGGGTCTATCGCTGTGTGTTTGTACACTGGGTCTGTCTCAGTGTGTTTGTACGCTGGGTCTATCTCTCAGTGTGTTTGAACACTGGGTCTATCTCAGTGTGTTTGTACACTGGGTCTATCTCTCTGTGTGTTTGTACACTGGGTCTATCTCTCTGTGTGTTTGTACAATGGGTCTATGTCAGTGTGTTTGTACGCTGGGTCTGTCTCAGTGTATTTGTACACTGGATCTATCTCAGTGTGTTTGTACACTGGGTCTATCTCTGTGTGTTTGTACATTGGGTCTATCTCTCTGTGTGTTTCTACACTGGGTCTATCTCAATGTGTTTGTCCACTGGGTCTATCTCAGTGTGTTTGTACACTGGGTCTATCTCTCTGTGTGTTTGTACACTGGGTCTATCTGTGTGTGTTTGTACACTGGGTCTATCTCAGTGTGTGTTTGTACGACACAATAGAAAGGAAAGGTGACTGCTTTGAAAGGCGGTATATAAATGCAAACCTGTTTGCCACTGAGAGTCAGCTCCCTTTTCCCTCCCTCTTTCTCTCTGCAGCTTCCATGGCTCCAACGCGTAAGAGCGAGATAGCGTCCATTGTCGTGCACGCTCTGTTTACGGGATTTGTCACGTCGCTGGTGAATGCGTGCGTCGCAGGTGAGCGATGGGGATCTATTCTCCTCTCTGCAGCATGTCCCTTGCCCTCCAGTGCCCCCCACTAAATCTGGCTTCAACATTGATTTGATTTATTATTGTCACGTGTACCTAGGTACAGTGAAAATCTGTGTTTTGCGTGTAGTACAGGCAGATCATACCAAAAGGCCTAGTGGCTCAATAAAAACAATGACTGCAGATGCTGGAAACCAGAGTCTGGATTAGAGTGGTGCTGGAAAAGCACAGCAGTTCAGGACGAAACGTCAATTTTCCTGCTCTTCGGATCTGCCTGAACTGCTGTGCTTTTCCAGCACCACTCTCATCTAGACCCCAGTGGCTCAGTGGTTAGCACTGCTGCCTCACAGCGCCAGGGACCCGGGTTTGATTCCAGCTTCGGGCGACTGTCTGTGTGGAGTTTGCACATTCTCCCCGTGTCTGTGTGGGTTTCCTCCGGGTGCTCCAGTTTCCTCCCACAGTCCAAAGATGTGCAGGTCAGGTGAATTGGCCATGCTAAATTGTCCAGGGATGTGAAGGTTAGGTGCATTAGAGCGGGGTAAATGTAGGGGAATGGGTCTGGATGGGACACTGTTTGGAGAGTCGGCATGGACTTGATGGGCCGAATGTCCTATTCCCATACTGTTAGAAACGAAAATCCCTTCTCAATAATCGCTCTAGACAAATTCAGGAAAACAAAGTTTTATTAGCAAGTCTGCAGAGTTGGGCACTCTTCTGAGAAAAGCGCCCCGAGGCTAACAATGTCTTCTGATTAAATACAGGACAAGTCCCTCCCCTCTGTGGCTCTAAAGAGTCACGAGGTTCACATTCTAAACCGTTCAG
>NW_025199423.1:3979-6000 GCF_004010195.1 Chiloscyllium plagiosum
GGCGAACCCTGTGCTTGCGATTTGATGTTGTGTGAATGCTCCAAGAGAAGAAATGAAACCCTTTTATTTTAATTTTTGGATGTTCCCCTTTCTCCAACCCTGAACGCGCGCACACGGAGGCAGTGGTTTAAATCTCTTTCCCACTGACTGGAGTTGATCCCTGTACACCTCGTATCGAAGATTTAGACCGGAGTTGACTGAAATGTTCAGTTATCCCAGTGCAGCCAGGATTTCATGTGTGTTCAGATTTCCCCCCCCCGGTTGCATTAGCCACACTTCCCTGTATTCGGAATTCGCGCTCCTTCCTCAGCTCCCGCTACCTCTCGGTTATCCCCAGCTTGTAACTTCTGCCTATTCTCCGCTCGCAGTCTCCCTCACCTTCCGGGAAGGGAACCTGTGGGCCGGAGCCTGGGCTGGGAAGCCGAAGTGTTCCCGGGCTGAGAAAGGGCCGTTTCTCAGAGTGGGTTCGAAAAGTCCTGGACCCGACAGGCCAGTGTTAACCAGCAACCGCCGAGATCCCACTTCGAAAACATTGGGGGGGGGGGGGGGGGAAGGGGAGGTGGAGGCTGTATTAAAAGGCTGATGTGACCAGTAAGCTCCAGTTTCCGAGTACTGCCGCAGTGGAAAACAATGATCAGCCGAGCAAATGGGTTAGGATTCGGTTCGGATCAAGATGGGGAGCGGTTGGTGAAGCTGTTCGCTTTAATTTCCAACAGAGGTCTTTACGGCCACACGGAAATGTGTTGAACTCATTAGAGTCTGTACAGAGCCAGTTTGGATACATATAGCCATTCAAATCAGGAAGCCTGGCTCGAAGTCCCGCCTGCTGCCGTGGTGTGAATTGGGTTGGTTAGAAAGTATCTACAAACCCTGTCGAGGTCAATAGCAGCGACTTGCACATTCAAAACGCGTTTACCTTTCTGCTATTCACTTGCTGAAATTTGCCAATGGCACGCATATTTTACATGTAGCGTTCTTCACTTTAAACATTGGACCCATACCTTTCAGATTCACGACAGTGTTAATTATACCAATGAAATGCTGCCCTGTTCTGGGATCGATGGCTAACGTTGGCGTTGTCTGGATTGTCTGATTTGACAGTTCATCCATTTCTTTTGATTTGCTGTGGTTCTTGCAGTGTTCTCCTTAAAGCCCCATTCAACAGCGCCAGGCCTCCCTCACATCTTTCTTTACTCCTAGATAAAACCTTTGGACGCTTGGAGTCGAAACCGGTTAATCTTTGGGACGAAAAGGGAGCTGCTGGGCAATTTGACAAGAATCTATTTCAAATCAGAGACCATGAGCAACGCCGAAGACAACAACACGGGGGCGGAGGAGAAGGTGTACCGTTACTGCGGGCACACATTAAAGATCACGATGTTTAAAGGATCTTCCTTGGGCCTTTCTGCTTACGTCTGGGGACCCGTAAGTCTAGTGGCCTCGCGCAAATTGATTGTTTAATTTGAAACATAACTTCTCGACCTATTGCAACCCCTCTGCAAACGATCGCTGTAATGCTGCCTGGAGCTAGCAGCTGGTTTGGATTCGTGCTAACCTCCAGAGTCAGTGCCCGGTCTGATTCTGAGTCAAAAACGGCACTGTGCCCGAAATGGAGCGGATTGTTTCGCCATTTGAATGTTTAACGCGGCTTTGCTGAGCACTGCTTGTTAAGATTAGATTAGACTCCCTACGGGGTGGAAACAGGCCCTTCGGCCCAACAAGTCCACACCGGCCCTCCGAAGAGCAACCCACCCAGATCCATTCCCCTACATTTACCCCTGACTAATGCACCTACCACTACGGGCAATTTAGCATGGCCAAGTCACCTAACCTGCACATCTTTGGACTGTGGGAGGAAACCGACGCAGACACGGGGAGAATGTGCAGACTCCACACAGACAGTTGCCCGAGACGGCAATTGAACCCGGGTTCCTGGCGCTGAGAGGCAGCAGTGCTAACCACTGTGCCGCCCCAACACATGGCACATGTGTGTAATGCAAACGATCGGCAACATTTCTGTA
>NW_025199424.1:0-6000 GCF_004010195.1 Chiloscyllium plagiosum
AGGACATAGGTTTAGGGGAAAGATATAAAAGGGACCTAAGAGGCAACTTTTTCACACAGAGGGTGGTACGGGTATGGAATGAGCTGCCAGAGGAAGTGGTGGAGGCTGGTACAATTACAGCATTTAAACGGCATCTGGATGGGTATATGAATAGGAAGGGTTTGGAGGGATATGGGCCAAATGCTGGCAAATGTTACTAAATGTATTCATGATTTCAGAACAGCATGGACGAGTTGGACCGAAAGGTCTGCTTCCATGCTGTCCATCTCGAAGATTGTAAGTTGGAACGGCATCAGGTGGACTGCTGAAACTGTGCTTCGAGTCTGTGAGGAGCTTCATGCAGCTTCACTGCTGGAGTTGCTGACAGGGACTGTGTAAGGTCCTGTCTGCACTCCACCACACGGCTGCTCTCTCCCTGCAGACCTCCGTCACTATCTGTTAAATGAAGACGGGCGACTGAACGTGCTGAGATGAAGAGAGGCAGAAATTCTCCTCTCTGTCTGTGCCACTGTCACTTTCCATTCAGTGGGATGGAGACCGGATCAGACAGGTTGCACTGTGTGAGTGCGAATGAGGTTTCTCATCCTATCTCCTTTCAGTCTCCCCTCACCGATGTCTCTCTCGTTCCGATCAGTGCTTGTGATGGATGTACACTTCCGGGCCCCTTCGAGAGAGAGAGAGCCGTAGGCAAGCGTGAACGTTGACAAACTCTATCGAGTGCGGCATTGGGCAAAAAATCCCACAGACTGATATCGAGGAAAGTGAAAAGGCCCTCGAAACTAAGAGCAAAAATTTAAAAACAGACCTCCAGAATGGAAGTGTTTTGGGCGTTTGGTCAAGGCTGCGATGGAAGGTAGTTAGAAAGAGAGGTCAAATAATACGCAAACCAGGAGGAGGCCATTCAGCCCCTAGACCCTCTTCCACCATTCTATACAATCAAGGCTGATCTCACCTTGGACTCATGTTCACTTTCCTCCCTGCTCCTCTTAACACTTCCACCCCCATACTAATTAAAGATCTTTCTCCTCCTCAAATTTACACGCTATCCCAACGGTGGCTCAGTGGTTAGCACTGCTGCCTCACTGCGCCAGGGACCCGGGTTCGGTTCTGGCCTCGGGTGTCTGTCTGTGTGGACTTTACACATTCTCCCCCTGTCTGCGTGGGTTTCCCCCGAGTGCTCCAGTTCCCTCCCACAATCCATAGGTGTGCAGGTTAGGTGAATTGGCCGTGTTAAATTGCCTGTAGCGTTCAGGGATGTGTAGGTTAGGTGGAGTGTCCATGGGAAATGACGGGATTCCCATGGACACACACACACACACGTACACACTCCCATCCCTAAAGCACCCAGCTTTGTACCAACAGAGTCCCCTGGTGGTCTGGACGAGATCTCGATTTCCCTCACACACATCTCTGTGGAAGGGTACAATCCAATGTGACCCTTCCCCTTAACCAATGGGTCGTGTATATACTCTGCTTGACGTAGGAAATACCCAGCGATCCGCGCTCTGGCCTGAGCCTCACTAAAGGGCTCTGTCGCTGTTTTGATTTCTTGCAATATCTAGTTGTCGATGAGTTTCTACGACTCTGGTACCTGTGTTCAAACCTCAGCAGAGCTTCGCAAAGTAGCTGGCTCTTTCTGACGCTTTGGGTATGAGACATATATCAGTACATGAGAGGCTAACATAGTGTCCGATGTTTGTAGCTTAATGGCAAATGATTTCAGCATCTGTGCAACTTTCATCCTCCCTCCCCATCACCCTTGTACATATTAAGGCATATTTTAATTTGCTTTTATGGGAGGATACATTTAAAAGCATCTTTGTTCCCCCAAATGTTCTTGGCCAAGTAAGGCCGCCTACAATTCCAAAGCATAGCACCACTGAGGAGTCAAGCTCTCAGCAGGGGTACAGGAGGCTAAGGAAATTCAGAATGTCCACAAAGACTCTTATCAATTTTTATAAATGCAACATTGAAAGCATCCTATTTGGGTGTATCACAGCTTGGTTCGGAACTGGTCTTTGGCAACTGGGCCCAACACTGCAAGGAACTACAGAGAGTCATGAACACAGCCGTCCTTCTGTTGACTTCCATTGATTCCCACCGCCTTGGGAAAGCAACTTAATCAAAGAGCCCTTCCACTCCCATTATACTCTCTTGCACCCTCTTCCGTTAGGCTGGAGATATAAACGTTTGAATATACATAATAACGGATTCAAGAACTGCTTCTTCCCAACTGTTATTAGACTTTTGAACAGACTTCTCAAATGTCAATGTTGATCTCTCTCTCTGCACCTTCTCTGCGGCAGTAGTACTTTATTCTAGTCTGCTACCCTGATGCACTTTATATGGTGGAATTTGTCTGTAGAGCAAGCAAAACAACACTTTTCACTGTATCTTGCTACATGTGACAACAACTAATCAATCAAAAATGGATCGAGCCTCATGCCTCCTCCCTCTGTACATCACCTGAGCGACCAAGATATTGAACTGTAGGAGCTTTCATGTCCAAGTCTAATCTCTCTCTCTCTCTCCAACTTGACCGTTTTCCCTCCAATGCTCAGACACTGAAGCATTCCTAACCGTCATCCCACCAGAAATTGCGCTCGGTCAACTGACAATTTTTCCTCAATATTAGCTCATTGGTCACAGCTAGTCCCTGTGCTCAGTAAAACTAACTCAACTTCACTTCCCTTTTGTCATATTCTCTGATTTCCCTTTTGTACTTGACAGACCCTTCCATCTCAGCCTCGAATATACCCAGCGATGGCTCACCCACACCCTCTAGGGTAGAGGTTGCCATCCTAGGAATGACAAGGTTCCTCCCTCCTCTCAATCAGAGATGATTAGCTCCTTAACCTGAGACCAAATGCCCCCAGGGTTCCAAGTTTCCCCCCCCCTTTACACTGAGCAAGGATGGAGAGTTAGAATATGGATGACTTTTCCTTACAAAGTGGTAATGACACACCCTCTGAGCTAGCTGATGCGGAGTCAACGGAGTTTAACAGAAACTGGACTGTCATTTTCCGCCCCACAATTGCTGGGATCAAGCAATTTTCTGGCATTGTGGAAAATATCCATTAAGTAGTGATTAATCTGGGGAAGGTGGTTTCAGGGAACGAGGCTTAGATAGGCCTCCCCAGTGCTCTTCCATATTTGGGTTCCTTTCCCCCTGTGGTCAGAGGTATTCTAAATGTCCCTTTGAATTTACTTCTTTGTAAATAAGTTAAAGTTAATTCTAATCTCCCCAATTTGATTTCAAAATGGTTCATTTTAATTCAGTACACTAACAAACTTAGAGCAGGAGGCCGTTCAGCCCTTGAAGTCGGTCTACCATTGAGAAGGCTATGCCGAGTTGAAATGTGGCGCAAGCTGTACTTCTCCAATATACCCTTTGACTTCCTGATTACTTCACGGAGTCAGGACTCCACAGACGGGCAGTGTATTGTGTCGGAGGTAAATTAACTCGGCAGGTTATTGAAACAGGAACCTCCAGTCAATTTCATGGTGCTTTCTCAAAGGTTAATTTTCAGTGGCACCAATTGGCCATATGTGTCTGCATGTGTGTGTGTGTGTGTGTATGTGTATGTGTCTGTGTGTGTATCTGTGTGTGTGTATGTATGTTACAGACCCAGTTCCTGTAATGGCTGCCCTCCATGTTACAGACCCAGTTTGTGTATTTGCTGCTCCATATTATGCTACCCTTCCCCCTATGTTACAGACCCAGTTCCTGTAACGGCTGCTCCTCATTTTGCAGACCCAGTTACTGCAACATCTGGCCCCCATGTTACAGACCCAGTTCCTGTAATGGCTGCTTCCCATTTTGCAGACCCAGTTCCTGTAACATCTGGCCCCCATGTTACAGACCCAGTTCCTGTAATGGCTGCTTCCCATTTTGCAGACCCAGTTCCTGTAACATCTGGCCCCCATGTTACAGACCCAGTTCCTGTAATGGCTGCTTCCCATTTTGCAGACCCAGTTCCTGTAACATCTGGCCCCCATGTTACAGACCCAGTTCCTGTAATGGCTGCTTCCCATTTTGCAGACCTAGTTCCTGTAACATCTGGTCATGTTACAGACCTAGTTCCTGGAATGGCTGCTCCCCATTTTGCAGACCCAGTTACTGTAACACCTGCCCCTCATGTTACAGACCCAGTTACTGTAGAGACTACATCCCCACGTAACAGATGCAGTTGCTGTAACGGCTGCCCTCCATGTTACAGACCCAGTTCATGTATTTGATGCTCCAATATTATATGCCTCCAATATGCCTCAGTTCCTGTAATGGCTGCCCCAAAGTTATAGACCCAGTTCCTGTAACATTTGCCCCCCATGTTACAAACCCAGATCCTGTAACAGCCGCTCCCAATGGTACAGTCCCAGTTCCTGTATTTGCTACTCCAAAATTATAGCCTCAGTTTCTGTAATAACTCCTCAATATTATAGCCCACTCATCCATGGGACTACCCCTTGAACCTCACCCTCTAAAAGGTTGAATGCTTTGTTAATGAAGATTAAGTTGTGCTCGAAAGAGCATGCCTGGCTCGTGCTAACTCACCCGTCCTACCCTGGACCTACACACAGCAAGTAACCACTGAGACCACTTAGAGAAGATCACAGAATTTCAGGACCACTGGCCTTGCTGGTTATCCAGAGTTAAGAAAGAAAACAACTCTCAAGCTTACAATTCAAGATCTTCACTGTCACATTAGGAACTAAAGGGAGCCATTCAGCCCCTTGGGAATCAGTTAAATGGGATAGAAGCAGGCCATTCAGCCCCTTGAGCCTTCTTTGGAGGAACAGTTGTTGTCAATTCCAGCCAGATGTTAGTTGTGGGTGGGAAAAGAGGTAACAGAGTTGCTTTAATTTGAATCTTCATTCTTTTTTGGAGGGGAATGGGCAAGATTACTTTGTGGAAACTCACTAATCCATGAGCCAATAGCCCCATGTCCCACTGGGTTTAGGGCGGTGGGGAGTGTCCTTCATTCTCTCCTCCTCCTACTTTTGTGGATGAAGTTGTCCAACTGAGAGTAATGAAACATCCCATTGGTACATTCCTCTGCAGCCTTCCCTCCCCCTCCCCCACCCCCACTCCACCAAGGACATGCAGGTCCTGGGCCTCCTCCACCACCGCACCCTAACCACCCGATGCCAGGAGGAAGAATGCCACATCTTCCACCTTGGGACCCTCCAACCACACGGCATCAATGTGGACTTCACTAGCTTCATTTTCCCTCCTCGCCACCTTACTGCAGTTCCAACCTTCCAACTTGGCACTGCCCTCATGACCTGTCCTACCTATCCATCTCCCTTCACACCTATCTGCTCCACCCTCCTCTCCGACCTATCACCATTGCCCCCACCTCTATCTACCTATCACACTCTCCGTTACCTTTCCTCCATACCCATCCCCCTCCCATTTATCTCTCTATCCCCTTGGCTCACAAACCTCATTCCAGATGAAGGGCTTTTGCCTGAACCGTCGATTCTCCTGCTCCTCGGGTGCTGCCTGACTTGCTACATTTTTCCAGCACCACACTCTTGACTCTGATCGCCAGCATCTGCGGTCCTCACTTTCTCCTAGGAGCATTGGCCATGCTAAATTGCCCATAGTATCCAGTAACGTTTGGGTTAGGTGGATTAACCATGGGAAATGTAGTGTTGCAGGGATAGGGTAGGGGAATGGGTCTGGATGAGCTACTCTTCAGAGGCTCGGTGTTTACTCAATAGGCCGAATGGCCTGTTTCCACACTATAGGATTCTATGATCCTATGAAAGGCAGACACTTGAAGCAGTACAAAAGATATATTCCATGTAATTGAACCTAAAAGATCACCCAGAACCCCAAATGATTCAAGTGGTTCAGCCCTGGTTTTTTATCGTGCTGAAAATCAGATCAAGACACATTCAGGGACACATCACTGAACTTGATTTTTGTCTCGAAAATTTCAATCTTTCACAAGGGAAATCATATTCTCACTAATTTGTCAGCTAAAATAAGTC
>NW_025199425.1:0-2390 GCF_004010195.1 Chiloscyllium plagiosum
CGCAGCGCCACGGCCGAGGCCCCGCGGCTGGGGGACGGATACGCCGAGCCAGTGCCCAGGAAAGTCAGCTCCATCGTCATGGCGGCTCGGACCGCTCTGCGCGTGCGCACTGCCCGGACCAACCTAACACCCGCCCCCACACCTTCCCCATTCCCATTGGTCCATTCCTACAAACATTTCCACCAATCAGACGCCGGGGCCCATTGATTGACACGCTACACTGTGCAGCTGTTTCTCAGGGAAGAGCGATGTGTTGGTCACAGACACCAAAAGACTTGCGGATGCTGGAAATCAGACACTAAAACATAAATTGCTGGAGAAACTCAGCAGGTCTGGCAATATCTGTGCAGGGAAAGCAGAGGTTTCAGGTCCAGTGACCTTTATTTACAACATTCTTCACGGATGTGTTGGTGCTCAGTTGAACTCTCTCAGAGTCAGAGATGTACAGATCTGAAACAGACCCTTCGGTCCAACCCATCCATGCTGACCAGATATCCGAACCTGCACCCGGCCCAGTATCCCCCTAAACCCTTCCTATTCATTTCCCATGCAAATGCCTTTTAAATGTTGCAACTGTACCAGCCTCCACAACTTCCTCTGGCAGCTCATGCCATACACATACTGCCCTCTGCGTGAAAAAATTGCCCCTTAGGTCTCTTTTATATCTTTCCCCTCTCACCCTCAACCTATGCCCTCTAAGTTTGTGAGAAAATTTGTAGCTCGGGTGCTCGTTGTGGTTCTGTTCGCCGAGCTGGGAATTTGTGTTGCAGACGTTTCGTCCCCTGTCTAGGTGACATCCTCAGTGCTTGGAAGCCTCCTGTGAAGTGCTTCCGTGATCTTTCCTCCGCCATTTGTAGTGGTTTGAATCTGCCGCTTCCGGTTGTCAGTTCCAGCTGTCCGCTGCAGTGGCCAGTATATTGGGTCCAGGTCGATGTGCTTGTTGATTGAATCGTAGTGTTGTCCCACTCGAATTCATGTTGCTCGTCATCTGGGTGTGTGGCTACTAAGGATAGCTGGTCGTGTCGTTTCGTGGCTAGTTGGTGTTCATGGATGCGGATCGTTAGCTGTCTTCCTGTTTGTCCTATGTAGTGTTTTGTGCAGTCCTTGCATGGGATTTTGTATACTACATTGGTTTTTCTCATGCTGGGTATCAGGTCCTTTGTTCTGGTGAGTTGTTGTCTGAGAGTGGCTGTTGGTTTGTGTGTTGTTATGAGTCCTTGTGGTCGCAGTAGTCTGGCTGTCAGTTCGGAAATGCTACTATTATAGGACAAGCCAAACAGAGAATAGCCAGGGAATTCCTAGAGGCATAGCACTCATCCACAGATTCAATCAACAAGCACATCGACCTGGACCCAATATACCGACCACTGCAGCGGACAGCTGGAACTGCCAACCGGAAGCGGCAGATTCAAACCACTACAAATGGCGGAGGAAAGATCACAGAAGTGCTTCACAGGAGGCTCCCAAGCACTGAGGATGTCACCTAGACAGGGGATGAAACGTTTGCAACACAAATTCCCAGCTCAGCGAATAGAATCACAACTATGCCCTCTAGTTCTGGACTCCCCTACCCCAGAAAAAAACTTTGTCTATTTATCCTATCCGTGCCCCTCATGATTTTGTAAACCTCTATAAGTTCATCCCTTAGCCTCCAACGCTCCAGGGAAAACAGCCCCAGCCTGTTCAGCCTTTCCCTATAGCTCAAAGCTTTCAACCGTGGCAACATCTTTGTAAATCTTTTCTGAACCCTTTCAGGTTTCACAACATTGTTCCTACAGGAAGGAGACGAGAATTGTATGCAATATTCCAACAGTGGCCTAACCAATGTCCTATAATTCCCTAACTTATCCTTACCACCTTTCTTAAACAGTGGTACCACGTTAGCCAACCTCCAGTCTTTTGGCACCTCATCTGTGACTATCGATGATACAAATATTTCAGTAAGAGGCCCAGCAATCACTTCCCTAGCCTCCCACAGACTTCTAGGGTACCCCTGATCAGGTCCTGCGGATTTATCCACTTTTATGCGTTTCAAGACATCCAGCACTTCCTCCTCTGTAATATGGACATTTTTCAAGATGTCTCCATCTATTTCCCACATTCTATATCTTCCATGTTCTTTTCCACATTAAATACTGATGCAAAACACTCGTTTAGTACCTGCCCCATCTTATGCGGCTCCACACAAAGGCTGCCTTACTGACCTTTGAGGGGCCCGATTCTCTCCCTAGTTACCCTTTTTTCCTTAATGTATTTGTGAAAACCCTTTGGATTCTCCTTAATTCTGTTTGCCAAAGTTATCTCATGTCCCCTTTTTGCCCTCCTGATTTCCCTCTTAAGTATACTCCTACTTTCTTTATACTCTAAGGATTCACTCAATCTATCCTGTC
>NW_025199425.1:5331-6000 GCF_004010195.1 Chiloscyllium plagiosum
CTAGTGCGGCCGCACTTGGAGTATTGTGTACAGTTCTGGTCACCGCATTATAAGAAGGATGTGGAAGTTTTGGAAAGAGTGCAGAGGAGATTTACTAGGATGTTGCCTGGTATGGAGGGAAGGTCTTACGAGGAAAGGCTGAGGGACTTGAGGCTGTTTTCGTTAGAGAGAAGGAGGTTGAGAGATGACTTAATAGAGACATATAAGATAATCAGAGGGTTAGATTGGGTGGACAGGGAGAGCCTTTTTCCAAGAATGGTGACGGCGAGCACAAGAGGGCATAGCTTTAAATTGAGGAGTGATAGATATAGGACAGATATCAGAGATAGTTTTTTTACTCAGAGTAGTAAGGGTATGGAATGGTTTGCCTGCAATTGTAGTAGATTCGTCAACTTTAAGTACATTTAAGTTGTTATTGGACAAGCATATGGACGTACATAGAATAGTGTAGTGTAGTGTAGATTGGTATGACAGGTCGGCACAACATCGAGGGCCGAAGGGCCTGTACTGCACTGTAATGTTCTCTGTTCTAGTTTAGCTCGAAAAGATGGGATTAGAGATAGGATCTTACAGCAGTATCCAAAATAATAAAAGGTTTAATCTAGAATATTGCTTTGACATGAAATCTGGAAGTAGAAAGGGTGTACATATTCAAATTAGTGTAATTTT
>NW_025199426.1:0-1102 GCF_004010195.1 Chiloscyllium plagiosum
TCCTCAGCCACATCAGAATAGGCTAAACTGAGTGAGAATACAAGCGGATATTTATTTAGTTTGGGAAGAAAGTTTTGGTTTCACTGTTTATTTAAACCAAAGCCATGTCGAAACGAAAGGAGATTTCATCATCTTCATTATCTCTTCCCTGAACTTTGTTTGTGTCGCTACATAAATACCTGGGTTTCTACAGGAACTCAAACACATGAGAATGTACCCAGACTCAGTGGCAATATACGTTGGAGCTGTGTGATCCTCTCGGTAATATGCTGTTGTTGTGAGTTTTGATGGTATTAGGCAAGAACTTTCGAAAGCTGATTGGAGGCAGATGTTCGCAGGTAAAGGGATGGCTGGAAAATGGGAAGCCTTCAGAAAGGAGATAATAAGAATCCAGAGAAAGTATATTCCTGTTAGGGTGAAAAGGAAGACTGGTAGGTCTGAGAATGCTAGATTACTAAAGAAATTGAGGGTTTGTTTAAGAAGCAGAAGGAAGCATATGTCAGGTGTAGACAGGATAGATCTAGTGAATCCTTAGAAGAGTATAAAAAAAGTAGTATACTTAAGAGGGACATCAGGAGGGCAAAACGGGGATATGAGATAGCTTTGACAAATAGAATTAAGGAGAATCCAAAGGGCTTTTACAAATATATTAAGGATAAAAGGGTAACTTGGGAGAGAATAGGGCCCCTCAAAGATCAGCAAGGCGGCCTTTGTGTGGAACCACAGAAAATGGGGGAAATAGTAAATGAATATTTTGCATCAGTATTTACTGTGGAAAAGGATATGAAACATATAGACTGTAGGGAAATCGATTGTGACATCTTGCAAAATGTCCAGATTACAGAGGAGGAAGTGCTGGATGTCTTGAAATGGTTAAAGGTGTATACATCCCCAGGACCTGATCAGGTGTACCCAAGAACTCTGTGGGAAAGGTGAGGTGCCAGAAGACTGGAGGTTGGCAAACGTGGTGCCACTGTTGAAGAAGGGCAGAAAAGACAAGCCAGGGAACTACAGACCGGTGAGCCTGACCTCGCTGGTGGTCAAGTTGTTGGAGGGAATCCTGAGGGACAGGATGTACATGTACTTGGAAAGGCAATGACTG
>NW_025199426.1:4814-6000 GCF_004010195.1 Chiloscyllium plagiosum
GGTGATAGGCCGGAGAGGGGGTGGGGGCGGAGAGGTCAGGAAGAAGATTGCAGGTCAAGAGGGCGGTGCCGCAGACCTGCAATCTTCTTCCCGACCTCTCTGCCCCCACTGCCTCTCCGGCCTATCACCCTCACCCTCACCTCTTTCAACCTATCGTATTCCCAGTGTCCCTCCCCGAAATTCCTCCCCCCCTACTTTTTATCTCAGCACCCTTGGTACACCAGCCTCATTCCTGAAGAAGGGCTTATGCCCAAAACATCGATTCTCCTGCTCCTCGGATGCTGCCTGGCCTGCTGCGCTTATCCAGCACCACACTTTCCAACTCTGGTCTCCAGCATCTGCAGTCCTCACTTTCTCCCAGGATAATGGAGAAACCCAACCTAATCTGCTGTTGATCTGCTAACCTAAAGAGAGATATCTGACATTGAAAACAGTTCGGCAAAGTTTCACTGGACTGATTCCTACAACGAAGCAGTTGTCTTAACAGGAAAGAATAGGCAGGTTGGCCTTATGCTCATTAGAGTTCAGAAGAATCAGAGCTGATTTCACTGAAACATAGGATTTTGAGTGGGTTTGACTGAGTAAATGTTGCGGGTATGTTTCCTCTCAAAGACAAATGGAGAATAAAGAGGGCACAATGTGCTTTAATGTAAGACAAAGTGAGGAGTAATTTCTTCTCAAAAAGGGTTGTTAGTCTTTGGAATTCTCTTCAACAAACAGAAAGTGAAGGAGGCTAAGTCATTGAATAAATTTAAGGCAGAGTCAGATAGATTTTTTGAATGATGAGGGAGATGGCTAAAAAAAAATGCATTAAGACAAAATCATTATCTTACTGAGTGGTAGCACAGGCTGAATATGCTAAATGGTCTAATGTTGCTCCTATTTATGTTCATCCGTAAAAGATCTGGCCCTAGTTTTCAGCCAATGTCCTAGATAGCCCAACTCGCGACCTATTTTATCCCAATCTAAATTATCCACAAGGTGTTAAGACTTCAATTAAGTCACCTTCTAAATTCCAAGTAATTTGAGTTTGCTTAACCTCTCCGTGTCATTTAGTTTTTTGACTTTTAGTTTCGTTTTAGCAAACTGCATTCCCTCAAAGACCAATGTATCCTTCCTATGGTACCAAAATTACAAACAATATTTCACATATCAGCTGAAGCATGACGTCTATACTCTTGTGCTC
>NW_025199427.1:0-6000 GCF_004010195.1 Chiloscyllium plagiosum
GTGAGGGGTTGTTGTGGGGAGGTATTACTCAGTTTACGGCAGTGGGGGCTAGCTCCGCGCGACAGTTTTGCGGCAGAAGGAGAGGAGTCGGAATGGCGTCGGGGAGTGGGGTGAGTCCCCGGGGGGGTAATGGTCGGTTCAGCGGAAGTGGAGGGCAGGCTGAGTCCGGTGTGACCGGGGCCCGGCCTTAACCGAGATCTGCCCCGGAATGGTCTGTGTGACTGACAGGGGCAGGGGGCGGGGTCTGTGTGACTGACAGGGGGCACAGTGCGGGGTCTGTGTGACTGACAGGGGCAGGGGGCGGGGTCTGTGTGACTGACAGGGGGCACAGTGCGGGGTCTGTGTGACTGACAGGGGCAGGGGGCGGGGTCTGTGTGACTGACAGGGGGCACAGTGCGGGGTCTGTGTGACTGACAGGGGCAGGGGGCGGGGTCTGTGTGACTGACAGGGGGCACAGTGCGGGGTCTGTGTGACTGACAGGGGCAGGGGGCGGGGTCTGTGTGACTGACAGGGGGCACAGTGCGGGGTCTGTGTGACTGACAGGGGCAGGGGGCGGGGTCTGTGTGACTGACAGGGGGCACAGTGCGGGGTCTGTGTGACTGACAGGGGCAGGGGGCGGGGTCTGTGTGACTGACAGGGGGCACAGTGCGGGGTCTGTGTGACTGACAGGGGCAGGGGGCGGGGTCTGTGTGACTGACAGGGGGCACAGTGCGGGGTCTGTGTGACTGACAGGGGCAGGGGGCGGGGTCTGTGTGACTGACAGGGGGCACAGTGCGGGGTCTGTGTGACTGACAGGGGCAGGGGGCGGGGTCTGTGTGACTGACAGGGGGCACAGTGCGGGGTCTGTGTGACTGACAGGGGCAGGGGGCGGGGTCTGTGTGACTGACAGGGGGCACAGTGCGGGGTCTGTGTGACTGACAGGGGCAGGGGGCGGGGTCTGTGTGACTGACAGGGGGCACAGTGCGGGGTCTGTGTGACTGACAGGGGCAGGGGGCGGGGTCTGTGTGACTGACAGGGGGCACAGTGCGGGGTCTGTGTGACTGACAGGGGCAGGGGGCGGGGTCTGTGTGACTGACAGGGGGCACAGTGCGGGGTCTGTGTGACTGACAGGGGCAGGGGGCGGGGTCTGTGTGACTGACAGGGGGCACAGTGCGGGGTCTGTGTGACTGACAGGGGCAGGGGGCGGGGTCTGTGTGACTGACAGGGGGCACAGTGCGGGGTCTGTGTGACTGACAGGGGCAGGGGGCGGGGTCTGTGTGACTGACAGGGGGCACAGTGCGGGGTCTGTGTGACTGACAGGGGCAGGGGGCGGGGTCTGTGTGACTGACAGGGGGCACAGTGCGGGGTCTGTGTGACTGACAGGGGCAGGGGGCGGGGTCTGTGTGACTGACAGGGGGCACAGTGCGGGGTCTGTGTGACTGACAGGGGCAGGGGGCGGGGTCTGTGTGACTGACAGGGGGCACAGTGCGGGGTCTGTGTGACTGACAGGGGCAGGGGGCGGGGTCTGTGTGACTGACAGGGGGCACAGTGCGGGGTCTGTGTGACTGACAGGGGCAGGGGGCGGGGTCTGTGTGACTGACAGGGGGCACAGTGCGGGGTCTGTGTGACTGACAGGGGCAGGGGGCGGGGTCTGTGTGACTGACAGGGGGCACAGTGCGGGGTCTGTGTGACTGACAGGGGCAGGGGGCGGGGTCTGTGTGACTGACAGGGGGCACAGTGCGGGGTCTGTGTGACTGACAGGGGCAGGGGGCGGGGTCTGTGTGACTGACAGGGGGCACAGTGCGGGGTCTGTGTGACTGACAGGGGCAGGGGGCGGGGTCTGTGTGACTGACAGGGGGCACAGTGCGGGGTCTGTGTGACTGACAGGGGCAGGGGGCGGGGTCTGTGTGACTGACAGGGGGCACAGTGCGGGGTCTGTGTGACTGACAGGGGCAGGGGGCGGGGTCTGTGTGACTGACAGGGGGCACAGTGCGGGGTCTGTGTGACTGACAGGGGCAGGGGGCGGGGTCTGTGTGACTGACAGGGGGCACAGTGCGGGGTCTGTGTGACTGACAGGGGCAGGGGGCGGGGTCTGTGTGACTGACAGGGGGCACAGTGCGGGGTCTGTGTGACTGACAGGGGCAGGGGGCGGGGTCTGTGTGACTGACAGGGGGCACAGTGCGGGGTCTGTGTGACTGACAGGGGCAGGGGGCGGGGTCTGTGTGACTGACAGGGGGCACAGTGCGGGGTCTGTGTGACTGACAGGGGCAGGGGGCGGGGTCTGTGTGACTGACAGGGGGCACAGTGCGGGGTCTGTGTGACTGACAGGGGCAGGGGGCGGGGTCTGTGTGACTGACAGGGGGCACAGTGCGGGGTCTGTGTGACTGACAGGGGCAGGGGGCGGGGTCTGTGTGACTGACAGGGGGCACAGTGCGGGGTCTGTGTGACTGACAGGGGCAGGGGGCGGGGTCTGTGTGACTGACAGGGGGCACAGTGCGGGGTCTGTGTGACTGACAGGGGCAGGGGGCGGGGTCTGTGTGACTGACAGGGGGCACAGTGCGGGGTCTGTGTGACTGACAGGGGCAGGGGGCGGGGTCTGTGTGACTGACAGGGGGCACAGTGCGGGGTCTGTGTGACTGACAGGGGCAGGGGGCGGGGTCTGTGTGACTGACAGGGGGCACAGTGCGGGGTCTGTGTGACTGACAGGGGCAGGGGGCGGGGTCTGTGTGACTGACAGGGGGCACAGTGCGGGGTCTGTGTGACTGACAGGGGCAGGGGGCGGGGTCTGTGTGACTGACAGGGGGCACAGTGCGGGGTCTGTGTGACTGACAGGGGCAGGGGGCGGGGTCTGTGTGACTGACAGGGGGCACAGTGCGGGGTCTGTGTGACTGACAGGGGCAGGGGGCGGGGTCTGTGTGACTGACAGGGGGCACAGTGCGGGGTCTGTGTGACTGACAGGGGCAGGGGGCGGGGTCTGTGTGACTGACAGGGGGCACAGTGCGGGGTCTGTGTGACTGACAGGGGCAGGGGGCGGGGTCTGTGTGACTGACAGGGGGCACAGTGCGGGGTCTGTGTGACTGACAGGGGCAGGGGGCGGGGTCTGTGTGACTGACAGGGGGCACAGTGCGGGGTCTGTGTGACTGACAGGGGCAGGGGGCGGGGTCTGTGTGACTGACAGGGGGCACAGTGCGGGGTCTGTGTGACTGACAGGGGCAGGGGGCGGGGTCTGTGTGACTGACAGGGGGCACAGTGCGGGGTCTGTGTGACTGACAGGGGCAGGGGGCGGGGTCTGTGTGACTGACAGGGGGCACAGTGCGGGGTCTGTGTGACTGACAGGGGCAGGGGGCGGGGTCTGTGTGACTGACAGGGGGCACAGTGCGGGGTCTGTGTGACTGACAGGGGCAGGGGGCGGGGTCTGTGTGACTGACAGGGGGCACAGTGCGGGGTCTGTGTGACTGACAGGGGCAGGGGGCGGGGTCTGTGTGACTGACAGGGGGCACAGTGCGGGGTCTGTGTGACTGACAGGGGCAGGGGGCGGGGTCTGTGTGACTGACAGGGGGCACAGTGCGGGGTCTGTGTGACTGACAGGGGCAGGGGGCGGGGTCTGTGTGACTGACAGGGGGCACAGTGCGGGGTCTGTGTGACTGACAGGGGCAGGGGGCGGGGTCTGTGTGACTGACAGGGGGCACAGTGCGGGGTCTGTGTGACTGACAGGGGCAGGGGGCGGGGTCTGTGTGACTGACAGGGGGCACAGTGCGGGGTCTGTGTGACTGACAGGGGCAGGGGGCGGGGTCTGTGTGACTGACAGGGGGCACAGTGCGGGGTCTGTGTGACTGACAGGGGCAGGGGGCGGGGTCTGTGTGACTGACAGGGGGCACAGTGCGGGGTCTGTGTGACTGACAGGGGCAGGGGGCGGGGTCTGTGTGACTGACAGGGGGCACAGTGCGGGGTCTGTGTGACTGACAGGGGCAGGGGGCGGGGTCTGTGTGACTGACAGGGGGCACAGTGCGGGGTCTGTGTGACTGACAGGGGCAGGGGGCGGGGTCTGTGTGACTGACAGGGGGCACAGTGCGGGGTCTGTGTGACTGACAGGGGCAGGGGGCGGGGTCTGTGTGACTGACAGGGGGCACAGTGCGGGGTCTGTGTGACTGACAGGGGCAGGGGGCGGGGTCTGTGTGACTGACAGGGGGCACAGTGCGGGGTCTGTGTGACTGACAGGGGCAGGGGGCGGGGTCTGTGTGACTGACAGGGGGCACAGTGCGGGGTCTGTGTGACTGACAGGGGCAGGGGGCGGGGTCTGTGTGACTGACAGGGGGCACAGTGCGGGGTCTGTGTGACTGACAGGGGCAGGGGGCGGGGTCTGTGTGACTGACAGGGGGCACAGTGCGGGGTCTGTGTGACTGACAGGGGCAGGGGGCGGGGTCTGTGTGACTGACAGGGGGCACAGTGCGGGGTCTGTGTGACTGACAGGGGCAGGGGGCGGGGTCTGTGTGACTGACAGGGGGCACAGTGCGGGGTCTGTGTGACTGACAGGGGCAGGGGGCGGGGTCTGTGTGACTGACAGGGGGCACAGTGCGGGGTCTGTGTGACTGACAGGGGCAGGGGGCGGGGTCTGTGTGACTGACAGGGGGCACAGTGCGGGGTCTGTGTGACTGACAGGGGCAGGGGGCGGGGTCTGTGTGACTGACAGGGGGCACAGTGCGGGGTCTGTGTGACTGACAGGGGCAGGGGGCGGGGTCTGTGTGACTGACAGGGGGCACAGTGCGGGGTCTGTGTGACTGACAGGGGCAGGGGGCGGGGTCTGTGTGACTGACAGGGGGCACAGTGCGGGGTCTGTGTGACTGACAGGGGCAGGGGGCGGGGTCTGTGTGACTGACAGGGGGCACAGTGCGGGGTCTGTGTGACTGACAGGGGCAGGGGGCGGGGTCTGTGTGACTGACAGGGGGCACAGTGCGGGGTCTGTGTGACTGACAGGGGCAGGGGGCGGGGTCTGTGTGACTGACAGGGGGCACAGTGCGGGGTCTGTGTGACTGACAGGGGCAGGGGGCGGGGTCTGTGTGTGTGTGACTGGCAGGGGGCGGGGTCTGTGTGACTGACAGGGGCAGGGGGCGGGGCTCTGCGGTGTCCGGTGGTCGGTGTCCGGTGTCTGGAGGCCGCGTCCGGACCTCGGGCCGCTCTCTTTCCGGCAGTGGGCGGCCATGGAGCGGTCAGGTGGCCCCGCGGTGAGTGACTGTCGGCCTGAGGCGGGAGGGGGTAGGCCCCGCCTCTGGAAGTACGAGAGACCGCGGGGGAGTAGGCCTCACAGGAGCCAGGGACTGAGCTGCTCCCGTCCAGGCCTGGGTTAGAGTGAGATCAACACCCCGTCCCTGTCCCTGAGCCCAACACCAACCCTGTCCCTTACCCTGTCCCCGTCCCTGACCGTGACCCTGTCCCTGACCCCGTCCCTGACCCCGACTGTGACCCTGTCCCTGACCCCGTCCCCGTCCCCGTCCCTGACCCAGACCCTGTCCCTGTCCCTGTCCCTGTCCCTGAGCCCAACACCAACCCTGTCCCTGACCCCGTCCCTGACCCCGACTGTGACCCTGTCCCTGACCCTGACCCTGACCCTGTCCAACACTCCCCGGGGAGGGGGCTGGACCTGGGACAGGGTCAGGGATTGGGTCAGGGGCTGGGTCTGAGGTAGGGTCAGGGTGAAGGCTGGGGCAGGGTCAGGGGCAGCATGAGATTAGATCCTGGATATCTGCAGAAGGTGTAGGAGCAGAATGGGGCCATTCGATCAGGGGTGATATATTTCTCATCTCCATTCTCCTGCCTTCTCCCTGTAATCTTTGAGCCTCTCACCAACCAAGAACCTATCTATCTCTGTCTTAATTACTCTCAAAGACTTAGCCTCCATCGCAATGTCCTACAGATTCACCACCCTCTGACTGAAGAATTTCCTCTTCACCTCTTAAAGGATTGTCCCTTCACTAAGAGGCTGTGCTCTCGGATCCTTGTCTCTCTTACTAACTGGAACATCTT
>NW_025199428.1:0-6000 GCF_004010195.1 Chiloscyllium plagiosum
CCCTATCTATATCCCTCATGATTTTATAAACCCCTATCAGGTCACCTCTCAACCTCCAACGCTCCAGTGAAAAAAGTCCCAGCCTACCGAGCCTCTCCTTATAACTCAAACTTTCCATACCCAGCAACATCCTGGTAAATCTATTCCGAACTCTCGCCAGGTTAATAATATCCTTCCTATAACTGGGTGACCAGAACTGGACACTGTATTCCAGAAGAGGCCTCACCAATGTCCTGTACAACCCCAACATGACGTCCCAACTCCTATACTCAAAGGACTGAGCAATGCAGGCAGGCGTGCTAAACACCTTCTTAACCACCCTGTCTACATGTGACACAAACTTCAAAGAATTATATACCTGCATGCCAGGTCCCTCTGTTCTACAACACTACCCAAGGCCCTAACATTAATTGTATAAGCCCTACCCTCTATTTGTTGTATCAAAATGCCATACCTCGTATTTATCCAGATTGAACTCCATCTGCCATTTCTCAGCCCATTGACCCATTTGCTCAAGATCCCTTTACAATCTTAGAAAATCTCCTTCACTGTCTACTGTGCCACCAATTTTGGTGTCTTCTGCAAACTTACTGACCATGATTTCTCCATTCTCATCCAAATCATTTAGACAAACGAAAGAGGATCCTGTGGAACACTGCTGGTGCTAGGCCTCTCTGTTTCCAAACAGTGTCATTGGCATCTTTCTTGATCCATCTGATTGGCCAGGCCGTACCTCTGACAGGAAGTAGTTGCACTGGTGTGCCAACCAAGATTCTTTGCTCAGGTGTTTGGTGTGGGACTGCTGACTTAGAGAGACGTGGACAGAAACATTGGTGTTAAAAAGAAACATTGACTTTAACCTATACACCATGGTTTCCATGGAGCTCAGGCAATCAGGGACAAATACATTGATAACTTTTCACGAACAATACTATTTCAGCAAAATCACCAGAAATTTGTATTTATGCCAAGCATTTCCAGTGTGAGCAGCAGCGAAGGTAAGACCGTTTGGTTTTAAAAGTGCTTACCGGTAGCGGGCAGCGGTGTTTTTTTTCTCTCTCTTCACAGAAAGAGCGGGAGCACCAGGGGGAAGTGACGACGACCAGAGGGGCAGCCGGGAAGGAAAGCGGTGAGTATTTATACTCACCCTTCGAAGCCGGCGGTCATTTCCAGTGCGAGCAGCAGCGAAGGTAAGACCGTTTGGTTTTAAAAGTGCTTACCGGTAGCGGGCAGCGGTGTTTTTTTTCTCTCTCTTCACAGAAAGAGCGGGAGCACCAGGGGGAAGTGACGACGACCAGAGGGGCAGCCGGGAAGGAAAGCGGTGAGTATTTATACTCACCCTTCGAAGCCGTCGGTCATTTCCAGTGCGAGCAGCAGCGAAGGTAAGACCGTTTGGTTTTAAAAGTGCTTACCGGTAGCGGGCAGCGGTGTTTTTTTTCTCTCTCTTCACAGAAAGAGCGGGAGCACCAGGGGGAAGTGACGACGACCAGAGGGGCAGCCGAGACACGGAAGCAGTTAGTGTAAGCTTACCTGGGTAGGTTTTTTCCCCCTTTAAAAGCGCCACGTGATAGAGATTCGAGGAATAGGGAAAGAGAACACTTAAATGCGTGGCTACAGGGATGGTGCAGGAGGGAGGGATTCCGGTTTTTGGATAACTGGGGTTCTTTCTGGGGACGGTGGAACCTCTATAAACAGGATGGTCTACACCTGAACCTGAGGGGCACCAGTATCCTTGGGGGGAGGTTCGCTAGTGCTCTTCGGGGGGGTTTAAACTAACTCTGCAGGGGCATGGAAACCCAGATTGTAGCTTCAGGGTGCAGAGCCTGGAGTGTAGGGAGGTTAGGAACATGGCATCAATTCCCAAGGAGGGTGTCTGTAAACAGGAAAGTGGCTTGAAGTGTGTATACTTCAATACAAGAAGTATACGAAATAAGGTAGGAGAACTTGCAGCGTGGGTTGGTACCTGCGATTTCAATGTTGTGGCCATTTCAGAGACATAGCTAGAGGAGGGACAGTGATGGTTGTTGCAGATTCCAGAATTTAGATGTTTCTGTAAGAACAGAGATGATGTAAAAGAGGGGGTGGTTTGGCATTGTTAACCAAAGGTAGTATTACAGAAGCTGAGACAACTTTGAGGACTCATCCACTGAGGTAGTTTGGGCTGAGGTTAGGAACAGGAAAGGTGAGGAAACCCCGTTAGGAGTTTTTTTTACAGGCCTCCTAATAGTCCTAGAAACGTAGAAGAAAGGATTGCGAGGATGATTCAAGAGAAGAGTGAAAGTAATAGGGTGGTTGTTATGGGGGACTTTAACTTTCCTGATATTGATTGGGAAAGCTATAGCTCAAGTTCGTTAGATGAGTCAGTGTTTGTCCAATGTGTGCAGGAGAGTTTCCTGACACAATATGTAGACAGGCCAACAAGAGGTGAGGCCATACTAGATTTGGTACTGGGTAATGAACCAGGCCAGGTGTTAGAATTAGAGGTAGGTGAGCACTTTGGGGACAGTGACCACAATGCGGTGACTTTTACTCTAGTGCTCTTCCAGCATCACTAATCCAGAAGCCAGTTACATCGCCAAGTTGGACTTAATGTGTGGTTACTGGCAGGTACCTTTATCATAGACGGCGAAAGAAATTACTGCGTTTGTAACCTCAAATAGGTTATATCAGTTTAAAGTGATGCCTTTTGGAATGAAGAATGCAATTGCCACATTCCAAAGACTCAAGAACAGAGTTGTGGCTGGGTTAACAAACTGTGCAGTCTATTTGGATGATGTAGTGATCTTTAGTAAGTCCTGGAAAAATCACATGGTACAGTTGGCAGAGTTCTTTGAACGACTATTGGAGGCAAAACTGGTGATAAACTTAAATAGAATCGAATCCACAAAAGCAGAGGTGATGTTCTTGGGACATTACATTGGTCATGGAAGGTTGACCCTATGGAACGCAAAGACGAAGGCCATTAAAGAACTTCCACAACCAACCTCGAAGAAGAGGTGCTTTGATTCTTAGAACTCAGCAGATTCTATCAGAAGTTTGTTCCAAACTTCAGCAGTGTCGTGGTACCATTAATCAGTTTGCTGAAAAAGAACACAAAGTTTCGGTGGACAGAACAATGCCAGGAGGCATTCAATCATCTGAAATCAATATTAATCACCAAACCAGTTTTAGGTATACCAAACTTTTCAAACCTTTTAATGTTGCCATTGATGCTGGTGACATTGGAGTTGGAGCTGTACTCCTACAGGAAGATGAGGATGGGATTGAACTGCCAGTTGGTTACTTTTCGAAGAAGATCAATATCCAACAAAGGAAATACTCCACGAATTACTGAGTTTGGTCCTGGCCTTGCAATATTTTAATGTATATGTCATGAACAATGTGTCGGAGACGATTGTGTACACAGATCACAACCCGCTTACATTCCTAGAACGCTTTAAAGACAAGAATATGAGACTATTTCATTGGGAGTCTTATGTTGCATACTTCTAATTTTAAAATTGCACACTTTGTGGGTCCTAAGAATGCAAACACTGATGCGTTATCATGGATTTAACTGATAAAGTTTAGATGAGATTTGTCTTCATTTAATGCTATATACATATAGACAGTTATATGGGAAGAAGTTAAGGTGAACTTAAAGTTATCTGTATGTTAGCGTAATATTTTTAAAGAATAGAGAAAAAACAATGAAGCCATCTTTTCATTATGATGGTTCATTTTTTTCTTAAGAGGGGAGGTGTTATAAAAATGTGGGTGTACTATACCTTTAAGAGAATTAAAGTCCAGCAGAAATACCTGACAATACCAAGTGTTCTCAATAAGGTAACAATGTAACACTTGGTCAAAAGCTAAATTAGCTGGGTTACCTGGAAATGACAAACTGATTCGAATTAGGCCAATCAGTTTAAATTATACCCCCAAAAATTACCAAACTCCAATTAAGTTTGAAATTAATATATTGACAATCTTAAAAGCCAGAATCCAATGCTTTGGGGGGTATAGACTGGGGAAAATTTAACAGTTGAGGGGAGAATTGCCATGAACATGTAGAGACTGCCCAAAAAATAGCTCGCTTAAAGGTACCTTTATCGATCTGTGACCTGTGAAGCGTAATCCTTACAAAGAAGAGAAGATAGAGGAAGATCCAAATAGATGATTCAACAGCTAGCTGGTTTTGAAAACTTGAATTTCTGGTAAATCTTAATTGGGCCATTCTATTGGACTAGTATTATAAAAGGGAAGATAAAAGGTGAGAGGAAAGGAGTTGTAAATAGTTGTTAGTTAATTATTCTCTGTTATATTTTCAAAAATAAAGTTGTTAATTTTTACTTTAAATAGTTCTTGGCCTCTCGGATTTTCACAGATTACTGCACGGGATAAATCCTTTCTGGTTTGAATTAAGCAGGAGGGTTTACCTGTGTCGTAACATTTGTCACAGACAACAGACCATCGTTTACCAGCTGGGAATTGGAATTTAGTATATGAGGGCAGCTCCATGCCATCCCTTGTCCAATGGTCTGGTGGAAAGAGCAGTCCAAACTTCAAAGGGAGGTTAAAAGAAACAGCCTACAGCTTCACTTGATAACAAACTGACTTGATTCCTCTTTGATTAAAGGACCACCACTCATGAAATTACAGGGATAGCTCCAGCAGAGTTGCTGATGGGAGAAAACTCCTATTAAATCTGATCTTCCCGGACCTAGAGGGAAGGATAAAATGACATCAAGAACACCAATTCCAGAAACAAAACTCTGCTAAGTGAGAGGTGCAGTTTACTTCCGGGGATGCAGTTTGGTACTGAAACCATGGGAATGGCCCTTCATGGGTAAGAGGCATGGTCGAAGCAAGGTCAGGTCCCATGACATACAAAGTTTGGGTAGGTGAGGTGGTCCTGAACAAGCAGTGGACTACATAAAATCTGCAACTTTGCAAAAGGGCAGGAGCAAAACATACCTGCCCCTCAGAATATTCGACAAGGCTATCAGAACCCACTGCACCGTGCATCAAAGAAATCTCTGAGGACCTAATGGATTCAGCAGACATCTCAGCCTTGCCAGCTTCACCGCTTGAGGCACGCTAGCAAAAGAGGCAAGCTATGGTCTAGTTCATGCTGCCAGTATTCGAGGAGAAACTACAGGAAAAAGAACGGGTTTTAGAGGGGCAGGGATCTAGTGATTGCAATGACGACAGCCAGACAGATTTTGTAGAATATGATTCCCTGATTGGGACTGTTAACCTCATCCAATCACGAGTCCCGGATGACAGATATAACAGGAGTGATAAGGAGTCTACTCACTCAAGGACATGGTTGTGTTCGCTGAGTCAGTGTCATATACTATGCACATGTAAATAAAGGAGGAGAGAGAGAGCACTGCAGATGATGGAGATCAGAGTTGACAAGTGTGGTGTTGGAAATGCCCAGCTGGTCAGGCAGCATCAGAGGAGCTGGAGAATTCACGTTTCGATCATAAGCCCTTTATCAGGAATTATGATCTTCACCCTGATGAAGGGCTTATTCCTGATGAAGGGCTTTTACCCGAAACGTCGATTTCGAAGCTCCTTGGATGCTGCCTGAACTGCTGTGCTCTTCCAGCACCACTGATCCAGAATCTGGTTTCCAGCATCTGCAGTCATTGTTTTTACCTCTTATGCTCAAAATGTCAACTCTCCTGCTCCTCGGAAGCTGCTTGACCGACTGTGCTTTTCTAGTGCCACACTCTTCAACAGGCCAACTTCCACCACTCTATAACTTTCACATGGTCCATATCAGACATTTCCTTTCACTCCTTAGGCCTCTCCATCTCCACTTCAGAGAATAAACTGTCTACTGCCACCAACTACAAAGCCACTGGTTTCCATAGCTGCCTGACTATAGCTTTTCCCATCCCACAGCCTGGAAGGATTCCATCCCATTCTCTCAGTTCCTTTGCCTATGTCATATATGTTTCGATGATGCCACCTTCCAAAACAGCACTGTTGACATGGCTTCGGTCTTCC
>NW_025199429.1:0-6000 GCF_004010195.1 Chiloscyllium plagiosum
GTCAAAGAGAGAACTGCTACTGTCATCAGCAGAAAGGACATTTTGCCTGTTAGCTACCAGACAGAATGTGGATAGAAAGACATTCTGTGATTGAAAAGACAGAAACTGTGGAAAGTTAAGGACATTGGAATATTTGTCCTGGCATTATCACAGGAAAGAGTGAGTTGAGCTACTGGACATTAGCTGTAGATTTCTTGAAAGATTGAGGGAATAAACCTTCAATGACCACTGGACATGCCAACTCAGTGAAAGAGGGGAGTGCGTGAGAGTGCACGCGTTGGGAACTGGGAATGACACTGGACCACTTCCTGCAAATATTGCAATTCTACAGAGCAGGCATTGCAACAAATAAATGGGATTTTTACGTATGTTAAAACACAAATAGTGGATGTTTCTTCTGCAGCCTAATGTATAGTTGCCAATTCAATAATGTTTAATCAATGTTGATTTTAGTGTGGTGATTACAGAAGTTTCAGAACATTAAATCCTGTCCTGTGATCCTTGAGTCAGTCACTGGAAATTCAAATCTCAACTTTCTATGAGGATCATAACAGGTCATTATTAAATACCAATATGCAATTAGTGTTAGTTAAAAGGGGTGTAGCCTTCTCATTGACACTAATTAGAATCAACAATATAATGGCTCATCTCCATGTCATTTATTTTCAAATAATCTTATGACTTAGGATCTTTGGTTAACAACCTGTCAGTGGAATTAGTTTTTTTCTTATTAAGTGTATCAAAACTCTTCATAGTTGTGAGAGCCTCAATTAAGTCAGCACCAGACACTCTTCAATGAGGACAATCTCACCCTTTTTAACTTTTCAACATATCTAAAGGCCCTCATCCATTCTAGAAAGTCTCTTCAACAACTTCTCCATGGATTTGACATCCGTCATAAAGTATTGGACACAATTCTCTGGCTAAAGTGTAAGTAGTGATTTATAAAAAGGTTTAGTGTAACATCCCTGTTTTTGTATTCTTTTCCTTAATGTAAAACAGGATTTTACAGCTTTATTAGTGAAGGGACAAACAAATGGACAATATTTATATTCATTTGAGATTAACTTTAAAGTATATCCATGTTTAAACACATAATTGATGTATCTATAGCACAACAAGTTGACAGTGACAGTAGGTGAGAAGTAATGTTATTTGTGAGCAGGAGTTTCAATGTTAGGTAATTCAAATATCTGGCTGAATTTTGATGTTTTAAGTTAAAAATCACAGAACACCAGGTGATAGTCCAACAGGTTTAATTGGAAGCACTAGCTTTCAGAGATTGTCAATGAAATTGTCAACCACCTGATGAAGGAGCAGCGCTCCGAAAACTAGTGCTTCCAATTAAACCTGTTGGACTATAACCTGGTGTTGTGTGATTTTTAACTTTGTACACCCCAGTCCAACACTGGCATCTCCAAATCATGATGTTTTGAGGCAGCATTTCTACATACTCGGGGGAATTTTATTTGTTACACACTTAAAATTAAATGCCGAATGTCTCAAAATTATAACAGGTAAAGCACATTGTTTGAAAGAAAACTCCAAGTATATTGTTGAGTAATAACAGGCCCAAATTAAACTGCTGCTTAACATTTATTCCACTTTGGTGTTTCCTCTGTCAGCTAAAAGAAGATAATTCTGAGTAGTGAAACTGTGCAGCAAAATTATCAAAATTGATTCCACTTTCTAATCCGGGGTGTGGGGATGGTGAAGGAAGATGAAGAGACATTTTGAATTGATCTAATGCAAGTTTCATGACTGCAAAGGGAATTGTCAGAACTAATCCAGTCAACTTGTTCACTGTGGCAAAGGGTTTGAGAGTAGAAATTAGGCTTGGGAGATATTTTCTAAATCAACAAACTCAGATGTTATTGCACAGTTCAGGATGTACCTCAAAGTTAATCTCAAGTGAATATAAATATTGTTCATTTGTCTGTCCCTTCACTAATGAAGCTGTAAAATCCTATTTTTACAATTCGGTGGGACTTGAACGTGGGTCTCCTGGATCAGCAATAAGACACTACTACTGTACCACAAGAGCCCTCCAGTTACACTTGTGATATTTCCAATGTTTACATGTTTAGACATGCTGGAACACACTTTTGGAGCAGGTGGGTATTGAAGGTAGCTCTTCTAATCCAGAGACAGGGACTTACCACTGTGCCACAAGCCTGAATTAGACTTGGAAAATGATAAGTTACTGAATAAAGTAGCAGCATTAGGATACAAACCCACACCCCTGCAGGAATTTGAGCCTAGATCCAGCAGCTTTGACCACACTACCAAAGCCTACTACACCTGGTATTCCCAGATGGTCTCCTATCCAAGTACTAACCAGGCCTGAGTCTGCTTAGCTTTCATGGGCAAGCAATTTAAGACTAGAATGGCCATAGGCAATTTTACTTGGGGTGTTGTGTCAAGGCAACTGAAAGGCAAATTCAATTGACCTATTTTTCTATTCAACCTGTACGGAGATATAATGACACACCTCTGGAGCAGGTCGGGCTTGAACCTGGGCCTCTCAGCTCAGGAGTAGGGACACTACCTCTGAGCTACATGAGTGCCACATTGCGAGAAAGTATTGAAATCAAGTATTTCCACTCAAAGGACAGAGCATTTGAGGAATAAATTTGCATTACTGTAAATAATGTAAGTGAGGCTATTAGGTATCTTCTTGAGAAGAGAGCTGATGGATAACAAGGTGATCAAGCAACTGATCAATAAAAATAGACATGATAGCATGTATTCTACCTCCCAGTCAGGGAATACTTCAGCAAATAAGGACATTCAGCCTCCGATCTTCAAGTAAGCATCCTCCAAGGCGGCCTTCAAGACACACAACAATGCAGAATCACCGAGTAGAAACTGACAGCCAAGTTCCGTACCCATGAAGACAGCTTCCACCATGATCTTGGGTTCATGTCACACTATATGTAACCCCAACACACTGTTCTGTACCTGTAAAATCTTCCTTACTGTTCTATTTTGACCCCATCACCTAGATAACGTGTTATGATCTTTCCACCTTAATTATCATACAATGCTCACCTTTCCCACAGAGATATGATCAGGAAGCCTGACTTGTTCCCAAGCCCAGGAGCACAGTGGAAACAATTCCTCCAAGTTTGCTTCCAAACCATCGCCTGGATTACTCGTTACTTTGGTTAGGCCCTTGGCAAGCAACTCTTACACCTATCATGTCGTTTCAGCCATTTCATTTGTTTCCATGACCAACTTATTTTTAATTTTTTGTATTTATCTCTTTGCCTCATTAAATGAGATCACAGGTCATCCCTTCACTTGCTATTCAGATATTGACATTTTACTCACATCTTCTGACACTTTTGATCACCTGCAGAGACTTATTATTCAGCCTGTCGACACTCCACTCAGCCACTTGTATGATCTTTTGGTCTCCCTGCCTATAAATTCCGTCCCTGTGTGGTTCCTTTCACTTGATGAAGGGGCAGTGCCCTGAAAGCTTGCGACTTCAAATAAACTTGTTGGACTATAACCTGGTGTCATGTGACTTCTGACCTCGATAGCCCCAGTCCGACACTAGCACCATAGTATAATTATAGTTGCTGGTTTGATTATCAGAGGTTATCTTGGATTATTCCTGTAAATGGCCATAGGGTCTATTGTTAATTCATAGTCATTCACTGCAGTGCACTGTCTGCTCACATGAATAATTGCTGTGCACAGCTGTTGCTAGCTACACTATTCATTGCCTGTATTCATCAACATGGGGGCCAAAGCCATTACTTCCTGGCATCAGTTAAATACATCTCTAAACCAACACTCATACCGAATATTCATAGATTTACTTCACCCCCAGCGGGTAAACCCTCAACTGGCACACAGAAATTCAACCTTTATATCAGACTTTTGTCATGATGGCTATGGATTATGCAGTTTTAGAGAATGTCAAAGCCACCAATAGATTAGTGGGATCGGTGACATGCCACTCACTTGTGAAACACCAACCACTTGTCCTCTCTCAGGATGGCAGCATTTGTCCTCCCATCCCTGCCAATTCCTTTATTTGTTGCCCCTCTGCCATTCTGCCCTGCCTACTTTTCCAATGGTGAGAGGATGTAGTCTGAAGCTGGATCTTGTAGGCCCAGAGCTGATCACTGCTCTTTTACATGGACAGTCTCCCCCACTGATACAGAGTAACTTCCTACCAGCCACTAGGATGACACTACAGGAGCGTAGACTTAGACAAAGTCAATCAGAAGGTAAGGTGAAAGTCATTAAAAGAAAATTGACAGGAACGAACCTTGAAACGGCAGGTGTTCCCTTTGTCCATCCTTGAGGTAGGGGGTCCTTGCTGCTGCCAAGTGTTTTTCCAACTTTGTAAGGTTAAAGCTTCAGCTTCAAAATAACGTCCATGGCATTGCATCAGTGTTATATGCTGACTCCCTGCTTTGTAGTAGACCATGCCGTGCACTTTACTGATATAACATTTGACATTGATTTGGAGAAAGTGAGGAATGCAGATGCTGGAGATCAGAGTCAAGAGTATAGTGCTGGAAAAGCACAGCAGGTCAGGCAACATCAGAGGAGCAGGAGAATCAACATTTCGGGTATAAGCCCTTTAAGGGCTTATGCCCGAAACATCGATTCTCCTGCCCCTAGGATGCTGCCTGACCTGCTGTGCTTTTCCAGCCCCACACTCTCATCTCTGACATTGATTTGCCTAACATGGATGTGGTGCAGACACTATACTGAAGCAACAATGGCATTTACAGCACCCTCCCACTCCCCAAAAAATAGGCATTGTGGAAAAGCGCAGCAGGTCAGGCAGCATCGAAGTAACAGGAGAATCGACGTTTCGGGTATAAGCCCTTCTTCAGGAAACTTATGCCCGAAACGTCGATTCTCCTGTTCCTTGGATGCTGCCTGACCTGCTGCGCTTTTCCAGCAACACATTTTCAGCTCTGATCTCCAGCATCTGCAGTCCTCACTTTCTCCCTAAATAGATTGGGACTCTACTCATTGGAGGTTAGAAGAATGAGAGGTGATTGCATTGAAATATACAGGATCCTTAAGAGGCTTGACAGGGTATTCCCCTCATGAGGCAGTCAAGGACCAGAGGGTATGGTGTCAGACTAAAGACTGAGATGAGGGGGAACGTCTTCTCTCAGATGGCTGAGAGTATTTGGAACTCCTTGCCACAGAGAGCTGTAGGGGCAGGGTTCTTGTATATATTTAAGGCTGAGAGAGAGAGAGATTCTTGACCAGGAAAGTGGACCATCTTTTCTGTTCGGTTCATGATCCAACTGTCTTTCAAAAGCCTCATTTGGATTGACCTCCACTGCACTCTCAGACTGAGCATTCCAGATCCTAACCACTCACTGGGTAAAAATGTTTTGCCAACACCTTCAATCTATGCCCTCTAATTCTTGGTCCTTTGCCCATTGAGAAGTGGCTGCTTCTATCCACTCTGTTCAGACCCCTCTTGATTTTGAACACCTCAATCAATTTTGTTTTAATCTTCTCCATGGAGAAGAGCCCCAAATCCCTAACCTATCCACACCACTGAAGTTCCTCATTCTTGGGACTATTCTCATTAATCATTTTTTCACCCTCACTAATGTCTTCATATACTTGCCAAAGGATGGTGCCTAGAATTGGACACAGTATTCCAGTTGAGGCTTAGCCAGTGTTTTATACAGGTTTATTATAAATTCCTTTTGTACTCCATGTCCCAATATGGAAAGCCTTCAAAGTTGTATGCTTTTCTAACATCGCTTTCCACCTGTCCTACCACCAGCCAAGTCCATGTTTAGATCAAGGATCTTCTGTTCCTTAGCTGTATCCTTTGTTTTAGATTGCCTTTCCTCATTGCTCCTACCAAAATGAATCACTTCACACTTCTCTGCATTAAAGTTCATCAGCCACTTAGAGTCATAGAGATGTACAGCACAGAAACAGACCATTCAGTCCAACATGTCCATGCCAAGCAGATATCCTAACCTAATCTAGTTCCAC
>NW_025199430.1:0-1281 GCF_004010195.1 Chiloscyllium plagiosum
GGTGGAAGGAAGATGATTGATGAAGCAGCTGAAGGTGGTTGGACGTCAGGCACTACCTTGACGAACTCCTACAGAGTTATCCTGGAGCTGAGATAACTGATGTCCAACAACCACAACCATTGTCCTATGTGTCAGGTATGATTCCAACCAGTGGAGAGTTAGACTCCTGACTCCCAGCGACTCCAGTTTTGGTCGGGGTCTTTGATACCACACAGGGTCAAATGCAGCCTTGATGTCAACTTCCTCTTCTGGGAGTTTCAGTCGACACTGGGCAAGACGTCAACAGTTGGCTATCCCAGTCTGGGGTGGTCAGGCTGGAATGAGGGAGCCATAGCAAGGGATGAGATGGAGTCAGTTTCAGGAAGAGATGACAAAACAGAGGACTGCAGATGCTGGAAATCAGAGTCTGCCTTAGAGTGGTGCTGGAAAAGCACAGCCAGTCAGGAAGCACCGAGGAGCAGGAAAATCGATGTTTCAGGCAAAAGCTCTTCATCAGAAAGCATCGATTTTCCTGCTTCAAGAAGAGATGGTCCACTTTGTTTTTATGGAGGCTTGAGGAACACCTTCAGCTATTCTGCCAGTTGATAAAATGTGAAGTGTGCAAAGTGCTGTCCTAAAATGTCAACTATGTTCCTGCATGTCATCAAATCCAGATATTCATAAAATTATATGAATAGATATTAATATAATGGAGCAGGCAGGCTCTCCAGCCTGTTATTGATGTACCTATTTTCCTTACCATTTTCAGGACACCACTTCTTAATCCTTGTTCAGATGTGTCAATGAAAATCATTGCCTGCGTTTTGTGGAACTTATAACTCAGATGTTTCAATATTTTCGAAGTGTTATTTTAATACATTGCTAGACTTGCAACTTCGGTAAATACAGAGGAACCTCTATTATCCAAATATCAATTATCTGAATATCAGATTATCCAAAGAAAATCTCAAGGTCCCGATAGAAACACTGCATCAAACAGGTGTTTCCACACTGATTGCATCTTTTGTTTACAATGATTAAAAGTAAATTCAGCTCCTTAAATGCAACTGAGAACAGTCGTGGAAATCGATGGGAGCCCAGGCACCATCTCCAAATGACTGACCGCACGCCCTCTCTCTCTCTCTCTCTCTCTCTCCCCTTTCCTCCACACTTTCTCTGGAGTTCTACACAGGCATGTACCCTAAACTCCCCCTTCCCCAGATAATCTCTCAAACATTGTCCTGTAAAGAGCAAAGGTGGAATCTGTCAGAAATTTGCAATAAGAAGTTGTGTGTGTGTGTG
>NW_025199430.1:3371-6000 GCF_004010195.1 Chiloscyllium plagiosum
AAAGAGCTCTGACAAATTTGTGAGGCATGATCTCCCATCCACAAAGCCATGCTGAGTGTTCCTAATCAAACCCTATCTTTTCAAATGCATGTACATCTTATCCCTCACAATCCTTTCAAGTAATTCACCCACCATAGACGTTAGGCTTATTCGTCTATAGCTCTGAGGATCTTTGATTCCTGTAATTAGTAATTTTCTTTTTATATTCCACCCAGAAATTAGAGAAAACATTGATGTAATACCTATGCCATTCCCCTGTTCTCCCAGACACCCAGGTTTGGGAGGGAGGCTGTTGATTGGGGAGGTCTCTGGGTCTATAACCCCCACCCCTCCCCACAGGCTATCTACAGGAGCGCGCTCCACGTCACCGGGGCTCGGGGGGAATCCCGAAAGCACACATTCGAACTCCCCGCCGTTGGCCACCAACCGCCGCAAGATGCGTGTGCGCCCGTCAGAACTACAATTCCCAATAGGCTCCGCGGCCCGATCCTCCACGACACCAAGCTCACCGGCCCTTATTGCGCAGGCGCAGTCTACCAGAGGAGCATGTGTAATGTAGTCCACCCAGAGTGTGCTGCGGGAACTGAGTTGCTGAGGCAGGTTGTGTGGAGAGAGAAACAGTTAATGTCTGGAGTCTGATCTAACTCTTATTCAGAACTGGAAGGAAATGCTGGAAAATGCTGGGGTTTGTGGTGTAGACCTGAGGGGAACAGATGGTGAGAGGGCCCAGAGATAAAGAATATGCCTTTTTGTTGTGTATTTGAGGCTGTTCCTTCCCATGCTTATCCCTGATCATTTGCAGTCAGACAATTCACTGTTTCCCTGTTTATCTCAGGCAATGCTCCCTCTCAGATTCAACTCATGGAAATCTGCTTCTGGTCCCCAGTAATTGTCTGTCCATTGTGGGGATCACTTTAAAACTTTGTCATCCCTCTGAATTCCATCTTATTCCCAATTTCATGGAGGATCTCTTACTGTGACATGACTCATTTCCTCAGCTTCATGAAGCAATGCTGGATCTGAAACAGGTCCATCCCCAGTCAGTGAACAAGGTTGTTGTACCAACAAACACTGACAAAAACATTGTACAAACTCCACTTCGGGATCACTCTTGCCAATGTGACTGACCCAGACTACATGAATTTTGAAGTCCCCCACAATCGCTTCCTTGTCTTTTAACAAATCCAATAAGTTTCTGTTTAATGCAGTGCTATTAGGCAAGCGCTAAACTGTTCTTCCCTTTGCAATTCCTGGCGCATCGCCCTTCCAAATTGCTTTTCTACTGGCTTTGTTTCATAACCTGAAGATAAATAATATGTCAGTCTTGCTTTTGTTATTCCTAACTAAAATATTCCTCCTAGCTGTATTCGCATTCTACCTATCTGTTTGCAAAATGAATACTCCAGAATATTTATGTCCCACCTTTTGTTCACGTTAATCAAGTCTCCCTGGTGATCAGATCAGTCATTCACTCATGTCCAGCTGTCTTATTGCAGATACTTTGCACATTCAAGTAGAGAAAGAATAATTTTTACTCTTATCAAAAGTTTAACTTGTACTTCCCGTTCCTTTCTGCTTAGCTTCAGCCACATGACCATGTTATTCCCATATTTGAATCTTTCTCTTTGTTTTCGGAAATATCCACTGACCTGACACCCTGCTCCTGTGTCAGCTCTGTCAGTTTACATCGCTATCCATAATCGTATTCATATGATTGGCCAGGCCAATGATCCCCGCACTGTTCTCGTGGAATCCATCACAATGGGATATCTCGCCTTTCCTGAATACTGATGCCAGACCCACCCCCCCCCACCCCACCCACCCAACACATGAATGAAAACCACTTCTGACAGTGTTGTTGATTCCAAAATCTTCATTCAAGCTTTTGGGGTCACTCAGTAACTCTGCATGTGGTATCCATCACTGTGTGGGTGGAGCTGCTGCGTGCTGGAGATGAGAGTCAAGATTAGGGTGGTGGGGGAAAAGTACAGGAGTTCAGGCAGCATCCGAGGACCAGAAAAATAGACATTTCGGGCATTTGCTCCTGCTCCTCGGATGCTGCCTGACCTGCTGTGCTTTTCCAGCACCACTCTAATCGTAGCTGCTGCCTCGGTCTGCCAATTTCTGTTGCAGCTGCTCTGAAATCCTGGGCCCACATAATTTTCAACTCTTGAGAGAAGAGCAGAAAGATGATGTAGCACAGGCCAGGAATGGAGATTGGATTTTCCAGATCTCCATGAGACTCAGTACCATTTTATCAGTGTAATCCTCACAACGACAGTTTAATTTTTGAATCTGTCCATATCTGCGTCTTCTGTAGCTGCTCGGAATTCCTGACTTAGCAGAATTTCCAACACTTGTCTCACCCAACACCACATTAAAGGCAATCAACCTGCCAGAAAGATGAAGGAGAGTAAGATCTGCAGCCTTCAATAAATTCTACAGGTAACTTCACTTGTGTCGGATAAAGTGGAGATGAATTAGAGGGCTCAAAGCTGTGGGCCCACAAATGTGACACTGTTAGAGGGCTGAAGTTGGAGCACAAAGGTTCCACTGTCATCCTGTCAAGAGAGGCCTGCTTTCACCACTGCTTTACTGAGATGCACTAAGACAGCACATGCCACAATTG
>NW_025199431.1:0-1711 GCF_004010195.1 Chiloscyllium plagiosum
AAACTTGAGCCAAACAATCATTACATTTGTACAAACACAAAGTAATATCTCTCTACTATGCAGCATTCTCATCAATGCCCTATCTTACTGATACTGTATGTTAGTTCAAAGCATAATGTGCTGACTTTTCTTTCAAGCCTTTTTGAGCTTATACTGCTCAATAACTGTTTAATCTTTTCTTCTGATTCTCCCACTCGAGCCTAATGCGTCGCTCAATTTTCCTAGAACGATTGCAGCACTGGTCAGTCAGCTTCTTATACTTTCCCTGAGCCCTGGGGATGTTTGTATGAAGTAGAGTTTGTCCTGCTTCAGAACTCTGCTTTCCAGCCTACAATGCCCAGGAAATGGAGTTAAGGTAACACTATGATCAGACATTGCTGAACGGTGCAGTGAGCTTCGTGCACTGAATAGTCTGCTCCTACTTCTTACAACCTTCATGAATCTATAATTATACTTGACCGTCTTTCTCATCCGTTCCAAAATAATTTCAATTTAAAACTACTGCCTAGTTTAACGTATTGTCAACATCTTTCCCGTATACAACTGTTTCTAATTCTTCGATTTGTATACTGCAAACTGTTCACTAACTTTTTAAAGAATATTATTCCTTACCTTTGGATACACCAAATATTTGTTTGACATTATTTCTAATTATTCCACTATTTCACTCCCCCCCGCCCCGCACATACTGTGGGAATGCAAATTGCACAGCCCTGACCCTCCCTGGCAGACTGCAGTGGCACAGCCCTGACCCTCCCTGGCAGACTGCACTCCCTGGCAGACTGCAGTGGCACAGCCCTGACCCTCCCTGGCAGACTGCAGTGGTACAAACCCAACCAAATTCCTCACATTCCCTCCCACGAGTTGCAAAATCTGATTGGCTCTGCTCTTCAAAAACAGCACACAGCATTCAGAACGGTTTTTAATAATAACAAAATGGTTCAAACTGAGCAATCACCTCATCAGAAACTGTGTGGCATGTGATAGTGAAATACTAGACTGGTCAGTATACCACAGGTAAAGAGCTGTGTGTGCAGTCTACACCATGGCTCACACAGACATCTGCGGAGAACAGTCTGTTGGGGATGCCATGTGAGGAAGTCTGTGTTCAGTCCCCCGTCTCAGGCAGGGAGTATATGCAGAATGAGAGACAGAATTGTGCTGTAACCCTGCTGGCTCCTGATCGCCTGCTATTCATGTTGCACTCGATCCAGAGCCACATAAAAACTCTTCTTATCATCCAGGCAGTGCCAGCCAATGGGCCCAATCTCACAGTCAGCACAAACCAGATACTTGATATTGTTCACATTCTTGGTGAAGCCAACATTCTCAAAGGTATACATGTCATCAACGAACCAATGCTCCTGTAGCATATCCCCTTGTACTGAGCTTTCCTCAGTGCCCAGTGCCACTCTCTGCCTCATCGATGGAAGAAACAGCTGCAAAATAAAGTCCATCTTAAATCACAATGCCCAGTCGACATCAACACCATAATAAATGCTGGACGATCAACACTCAAATGAAATCCAACCTTCTTAAACTCTGAACTCTCCTCCTTTCCCTGACCAATCAATTCCTCCCCACCATCCCTATGTGCCCACACCCTTCCACTCCCCACATCCTCCTCCCCCCAACACGCACCCCTTCTCCCCACTTCCACCTCCCGCACACGGCTCCCCACTTCTCCAATCACTCCCGCTCCCCGACACCT
>NW_025199431.1:5038-6000 GCF_004010195.1 Chiloscyllium plagiosum
CCACAACACACACTCACACGCATCTCCCTGCCCCCATCTCCACAACACACACTCACACGCATCTCCCTTTCCCCATCCCATAACACACATACTCACACGCATCTCCCTTTCCCCATCCCATAACACACATACTCACGCCCATCTCCTCCCCCCAACCTGTGTACACTCACCCCTCAGCAAGAACACACAGGCAATCCAGCTGAACACTCCTCCCTAGAATATAAAAACAAATCTACATATTCTGTATAACTATGAAGCTTTGTAATGCCATCAACATGCTGAAATGTATATCTAATCAGTTTTGTGGTCCTCTCTAGGAAAAAGCAACTGAAAATTGGCACACGAAAACCGGTGGATCTTCATTGTGCAAATGAGTCTGAAAAGTGCAAAGTAAACCAAATGATCAGAGCACAACATAAAGTTTTGAAAAGAGCTATCTGCACCACACAGGCTCAAGCAGTTCAAAAAGGGAAATAAAGCTTGCTGTGTTATACAGGCTGACAATAAAATAAATGCGAGAGGATGTTGGTTAAAATTTTCCAGAAATGCATATGTCACTATAATTGAGACATAATAACCAGGTGCGAAAGCATTAACACTCAAACATTACAGATTGCCATGTGGCTGAGTGCAGAAAGCCCACAATCAAGAAAGCTTAACTCAATTTGGGAATACACAGATTGTTGATAATTGCTCCATTCAAACGATAGAAAGATAATGATTGAGTTAAGTTCAGCTCCACACGCTTTAATCAACAGAGACATATGTGGTCAGAATACATTTGGTATCATACAGAACATGAACCCTCGCAGCATCAGGAGGCCACTGGAGGTTGATTGAGGTCACCACAGAGTAACTAATTTGAATCATTTCTGAATTTCAGCAAGTATGATAAAGGGTAGTTGACATTATTCTACAAATTGTAATAGCAATGTAGATTCAATTCCAGAAACAGTTACAGA
>NW_025199432.1:0-6000 GCF_004010195.1 Chiloscyllium plagiosum
GTCTCTTTTCTGCCTCTTTCCAGATGCTAATTGAGACTCTTAAATAAGTAATTAATGCCCACATAGAGGGCTCATCCTGCCACCATTAGTAATAACCTAGTGGTGGATGGACATTTGTCATGCCAGGAGACCAACCAGTCCTATTCAGTCCTATTCACTGAAGAATATGCCATCAGACATTGGATTCCCATGAGTGGCACCCTCTGCCCTTTCACCAAATCATTCTTTGCTACTGATTTCTCTGTAAACCCTATTCTGCCATCAGTTACCTTTTTGAACCTAGGTAAAGGCAGAAGTGTATTATTGACAATGGCTACTGCTCCTGGGATTCTGTTGATATTGAGGGACAAATGGTCAATCTTGAAGGTGGGATTTCTGCTCTTCTGGAGGAATTTAACGTTCCACATAGCTTTATTCGTCACAGCAGGATGCCAGCTGTCAATTAGGGCCTAATTTCCTTGGGTATCCTGAAGATCATGTTAGCAGGGTGTCACCAGAGATTTCTGCCAATCTCATTAAATTCTGCCTCCAATTTCATCGACAAAGTAAAAAGTTACAGGATTTTTAAAACGTAGCAACTTCATACCTGCATCTCAGATGACTGTTCTTCCCGAAAGGCAGGCTGAATCAGTTCAATAGTGTCATTCTTTCCATCAGAGAATTCAGATAAGGTTTGGTTATCAGATTTTTCTTTCAGCATTACACCATTATGTAGTTCAGTATAATCAGCCTGAGCACAGCCGACAGGTATTTTGGCTCCTTCATTAAGACAGCCTTTTAAATTGGATAAAGGTTCAGCCACAACTGTACCATCAGAATTAGTGTTCTTTCCTTCACTTCCATGCACAATATTAATATCCAATTTGCTTATTGAAGCTACCGAGTTTGCAGTACTGTTCAAAGTCTGGTGAGAAATATCTGAATATTTTTCTTGATTGTCACAAGTCTTATCATTTGGCTTGCTTTTCGAAGCTGTTTTTTCTTCCTTAATCAAGATGACAAAAATAGTTCTTAAAATTACACAACCTTAAATTTCATTTTTTGGACACTTTATCAAATATTTACATACTTAATTACAGATTAAGTGCACAAGTTAATTCTCTTCAGTTCTTAATTCTTTTTCATTCTCAGAACGTGGCTTTATTGCCCATCTCTCGTTGTGCCTGTGAAGTACTGGATGCATAAACCCAGATGGCCTCCTTCTTCAAAGTCCGCAAATTCCCCCCAGACGTGATCGACGATGCTCTCCACCGCATCTCCTCCACTTCCTGCTCCTCTGCTCTTGAGCCCCGCCCCTCCAACCGCCACCAGG
Organism: Chiloscyllium plagiosum; assembly: GCF_004010195.1. Lineage (NCBI taxonomy): Eukaryota > Metazoa > Chordata > Chondrichthyes > Orectolobiformes > Hemiscylliidae > Chiloscyllium > Chiloscyllium plagiosum. The sequence goes on from NW_025199432.1 coordinate 1,313, forward strand.
ACAAAACCCCACTGGCCCTCACCTACTACCCCACCAACTTCCATATACAGCGTATCATCCGCCGTCATTTCTGCCACCTCCAAACGGACCCCACCACTGAGCCCCGCCCCTCCAACCGCCACCAGGACAAAACCCCACTGGCCCTCACCTACTACCCCACCAACTTCCATATACAGCGTATCATCCGCCGTCATTTCCGCCACCTCCAAACGGACCCCACCACCAGGGATATATTTCCCTCCCCTCCCCTATCAGCGTTCAGAAAGACCACTCCCTCCGTGACCAAGAAATGCAAAACTTGCGCCCACACCTCCCCCCTTACTTCCCTCCAAGGCCACAAGGGATACTTCCATATCCGCCACAAATTCACCCGCACCTCCACACACATCATTTATTGCATTAAGTCTCTCATCTTTTAGAATGACCATGTTGGTTTCAGTTCTTTTATATGGAAATCCCAGAATTTTCTTTAAGTTGCGTTCTCGAGTGAACTTTAACAATAGGTGCTATGTTGGCCCAGATAATGTATTGAAGGTGCAAGGTGCCCTGTGTGAGACTTACTGTGCCTCAATGTTCAGACTGATTCTAATCTAAAAAAGGGATTCACAGAATCTTACATAAAACCATGTAGGTGGTAACAAAGTTAAAAATCACACAACACCAGGTTATAGCGCAACAGGATTAATTGGAAGCACTAGATTTCCTGATGAAGGAGTACTCCGAAAGCTAGCACTTCCAATTAAACCTGTTGGATTATAACCTGGAGTTGTGTGATTTTTAACTTTGTCTACCCCAGTCCAACACCGGTATCTCCAAATCATAAGTGGTTACAGTTACTCTTCGGAGGGTTGGTGTGGACTTGTTGGGCCAAATGGCCTGTTTCTGTACAATAGGGATTCTATGGTTCTATGATAACTGCCTGATGAAGGAGGAGTACGCTGAAAGCTTGTACTTCCAAATAAACCCTTTGGACTATAACCAGGTGTCGTGTGATTTTTAACTTTATCTCGAGTGAGTGAGGGTAAACGTTGTGGGAGTGGGACAGTGTGAAGTTTGGCAGGAGGTGGGTGTAGTCAGAGATAGTGTGAGTGTGAGGTATCAGAGAGAAGGTGGTGGTAGTCACCTTGCCAGAGTGGAGAAGGACCTTGTTCGTACAGTATTCCTCCAGGCAGCCTGGGCTGCATTGACCCAGGAGGCAACCTCGGGAAAGGCTGGGCAGGGTCTGGTGTCACAGCCTCCATTGCTGGTCCTGGGGCAAGAGAACGTTCTGCCTCTACACCATCTCATCCAACACGATCTCCAGATCTCTGCCCAGAAGGTGAAGCACCAATTTTCCTTCCGGTTCCATGACTGGGGCAAACACTGGAAGCCATAAAGGGCAACTCCAGACTGATGGTGCTCCCCCTAGATATATCTCCAATCCAGAGGTGACCTTACTCTTGGCATTGAGAAAACATTTGATTAATTAACTTCAAGGAATCATAGAAGAGAATGAAGTCAGTGACAATCTAGTGGAAATGTCTCCACTGGTTAGTCTCATCCCCAGGAAGATGGTGATGGATGTTAGAGACCGGCGATCTCAGTCCCAGGACATCTCTGCAGGAGCTCCTCAGGATAGTGTCCCAACCATCTTCAGATGCTTCTTTAATAATCTTCCTTTCAATATAAGGTCAGAAATGGGGATATTTGCAGATACTTACACCATGTACAGACTGGTTTATGGTTCCTCAGATACTAGGGCATTATTGCCTGGATGAAGCAAGACCTGAATGTCATCTGAGCTTGGGCTGATCATAACATTTGTGGCACACACACAGTGCCAGGAAATGACCATCTCCAGCTGGCAGTCAGGCTGGGGCTATTATCCCTGGAGCATCAAAGGCTGAGGTGTGACCTTATAGAGATTTATATAATCATGAGGGGCGTGGATCGGGTGAATAGCCAAGGTCTTTTTCCCAGGTTAGGGGAGTCCGAAACTAGAAGGCATAAGATTGAAGTGAGAGGGGAAAGATTTAAAAGGGACCTTTTCACACAGAAGGTGGCGCATGTGTGGAACGAGCTGCTAGAAGAAGAGGTGGAGGCTGATACAATTACAACATTTAAAAGGCTTCTGGAAGGGTATATGAATAGAAAGGGCTGAGAGGGATGTAGGTCAAATGCTGGCAAATGGGACTAGATCAGACTGGGGCATCTGGTTGGCATGGATGAGCTGGGACAAAGGATCTGTTTCTGTGCTGTATGATTCTGTAAGTAAGAATCCAACCAGTCCCCCTTGACACTCAACATCCCTAATATCAACATTACCAAGCATTATAATTGACCAGAAAATAACTATACCAGCCAATTAAAAATCCATGGACTGAAAGAGCAGGTTGGCTTTGGACTCTGCAATGTGAAACTCTCTTTGTCATTGCCCGGTCGACCATCTACAAGGCACCAGTGATGGTATACTTCTGTAGCCAAACGGGCCGCTCACAATGATGGATTCATGGTAAATTTAACAAGAATGGACAATAACTGAGGCATGCTGGGAGATCGAGATAAGCCTTGACCAAAGTGACTGTGCTAATAAACATGGTGCAGAATCCAGACAGTATTCCGGTGTGTATTGTGTGGTCTGCCGTTACCAACAGACAGTAAATTACTGACCTAGTAGCTGCAGACCACACAATACAGTACACACCTGAATTTGGGTTTGAACAGAGTCGACCAGGATGACATCCTTAGAGTGTCCAGAAACATCGCGGTGTGTGCCAGACATAGGGGTGCTTCACGCCCCTATTTGTACGTTTGCCCAACACCTCAGGAATGAATGCCTCAGGGCCACCCTACCATCGACATGCCAACCACCTGGTTGGGTCCAATCCATGAGCCCTGATCGATCCATTGGTGGATTTTAAAGACCCTCCCAACGAGGCAGCAAAGACCTTCAGGTATAAGAATCACCACAACACCACGCTGAGCAGCAGTAACCTGAGACCAGCCACCGTGGAGAGAAGACACCCCTGGGAGCACCGAGAGAAGACAACTAGACGATCATTGTCACATGATTCATGGTCAAGACCTAGTGTGGTGTTGTGATCATCCAGAGTTAAGTTAAGGCACAAGATAGTTGATTAGATTTACAGTTTAAATTGTTAGTATTAAATTCATTTTGGTGTTCTCGTATTAATTGCATTAAATAAATAAATATTATTGTTTAGAATTATTAAGAGTCGACACGCAGTTTCTTTGCGAGGTATAAGCGTTAAAGCACACTGTGTGGCAGGTGCCACATTCCCCACTTGTCTGGATGGATGCAGCTCCGAGAAAACTCAAAAAGCTTGATGCCATCCAGCTCATTTGACAGACACCTCATCCCTCAAAACTTATTTCACTATCACATCCAGCTAAAGTTTGCAGCACTTTGCACTCGGGTCCTTTATTTAAATTTCTTCCAACATATCTGAGGTTGTCAACTCTGCTTCCAGTTGTGAGCTTGTATGTATTGCCAGGAGAAAGTGGGGACTGCAGATGCTGGAGATCAGAGCTGAAAAATGTGTTGCTGGAAAAGCGCAGCAGGTCAGGCAGCATCCAAGGAGCAGGGGAATCGATGTTTCGGGCATAAGCCCTTCTTCAGAAAATCCTTCATTTCCTGAAGAGGGGCTTATACCCGAAACGTCCATTCTCCTGCTCCTTGGATGCTGCCTGACCTGCTGCGCTTTTCCAGCAACACATTTTCAGCTTTTTTTTTATGAGAGCTTGTAAGGCAGAGCTAGTGAGTAGTCCACCAGAACCACTAGAGTAAACAACTTGTGAGGCCCTGAGTTTTTTTTCACAGCTTGAAAGGTGTGGCCAGCCCTTACAAACAAGGGTTTCTGGTTAATATCAGAAGCTATTGAGGCCTCAAAAGAGTTGGGCACGTCAGTGAATATCTCTTGGCCCCTACTCTGTCTGAATTTTCTCTTGATGCGTTTTCCTCCTGGACTGAAGAACTGCAAGTGAGAATCAGTGTCTGAATTTGCCTTTTTGCCAAAGGGGGTATGTTTATGGGATGTTACTGTATTGGAACAGTTAATTAGTAACAGATACTGTCCTTATTATTCGGTTAAGTTTCCCAATTGTTGTTATTCTAAATTGCTCTTTAGTTTGCTTATAGCATGGTGGCTCAGTGGTTAGCACTGCTGCCTCACAGTGCCAGGGACCAGGGTTCAAATCCAGCCTCGGGTGACTATCTGTGTGATATCTTTGTGTCAGCATGGGTTTGCTCCCACAGTCCAAAGTTGTGCAGGTTAGGGTGAATTGACCATGCTAAATTGTCCAGAGGTGTGTAGGTTAGGTGCATTAGTCATGGGGAATGGATCTGGGTGGGATACTCTTCAGACGGTCGGTGTGAACCTGTTGGGCTAAATGGTCTGTTTCTACACTGTAGGGACTCTATGATGTTAACTACAGCGTTAAAATAAATTGTGCTTTGCTTAATATTGAGCGGTTTTGACCAGATGCATTGCATTTGGAACATGGCACTTCCTAAATAAGAAAATGTTAGAGTCTAGACTATCCTTCTTAAAATATTTTAAGGGGTCTGGCCTGGTCCATAACCTAAGCACGGGAAAATATGCAACCTGGGCTAGTTGTCCCAAGGAGATTCTTGCTAGGAGTCAATATTCCAACAGGCATTCCAAGCCATCACTTTGAGATGGATTTGG